>NC_090646.1:137267222-137502222 GCF_040937935.1 Hyperolius riggenbachi | reverse complement strand
TAGTCCACCTTGGGTGGAGGGGACTGTCCCCTTCTTTCTATCTACAGAGAGCGACTTCTTAAACCTGAGTGGGGTCAGGTTCTAATACTCCCCACCTGCATTTCAAGTGGTTGCCTATGTGGTAACCCGTGTTTGTGAGTATATCCACATCTGTTAATTATTTCGCTAACAATTGTTAGACTTACTGCACTATATTGGGCTCTCGGTTTTTCTTTTTGTTTCAAGTGCATTTCCTAGTTGTGGATCAGGTCCTCCTTCAGTCAGCTCTACCCTGTGCTGCGCCCCAGCAGAGAGCTATACTTTCTGGTATTTTATTTAGTCTATCAACGGACTGTTTGTACGGGAGATTCTCTCCTAGATGATGGGTTGCTCAAACCTGCTTATAGCGTAGCAGCGGGGAGCGATATCAAGGAGGTACCGTTCAGTCTTTTGCACAGCCGGCTGGCAAAAAGAGCGCTCAGTACGCACATCGGGGTGAAGCCCTGCCCATTGGCATGTTGCATCCGCCCACTGTAAGCTTCGTCAGGATGCGTGGCGTGGGGGGTGAGGCAGTGATTTATGCGTACATATGTACGTTTGTACGGGGCGTGCCGCTGACATCACCTGTATCCATAGCTACAGCGTCCTTATCCAGCTCATTTCCCCTGTCATTTTTTATGGCTCCAGCAATTTCCCGTGGGACATCACATCATTACACTGCAATTCAATGCAGTATCTTATGCATCAGTGTTGTACAATATATACACTGCTTAAAGCTATAGATTATTACTGATCTGATTCATCAATTGCTCAACTTGTTAGTGTCCACCAACCTCCAGTTTTGTTTTATCACAAGGGGACCCAACTCATTTCTTTTTAATCTTTTTAATCTTATTTCCTCATATCACTCAACTTCCCCTTTTAGTAAATCATTTAATTTAACAAACACCGTGTTCTCTTTATAGGGGTCCAAGTTCTTCATAGTTTCCTCCACAGCCTCTTTTATCTCTAATAGTTGCAGTTTTTCTTCCTCAATAATTAGGCCCAATACCACAAAACCATGCGCAATACTTGTGGCCTTCCACTTCGGAAGAAAACGATCATTACGCAAGTGCTCTGTGGGGATAATCCTTTCCCGTATTCCCCACGGCAGCACTTTAGCCTCGTTATATGATTCCAAGGTTGATATATTTCATTTGCGTCTTAAATGTTGAATGGTTAACTTTCTATGTTGTCGACACAATTCTTTACATTCCTGATCAGAACTGACCACAGGTGTATCTATGTCAGTAACATTAAATGTAGACTCAATATCCAAATGGATGTCATCTGTTATTGTATAAGTCATCACATGAAATAATGGAGGGTTGTAGATCAAAAAATACCAATGATTTTTAAGTGTTTTTAGGGTAGGGGCATGTGCTTTTGTATTTTGTTGTATTGGAATAAAGGTGGTTATTTAACCAATGAAATTCCCTGAGTGGCAGCATAATTTATTATTGTAAATAATTGAGTAGCACCGCCCATTGTTTCCATGCCATTAGTTCAGTAAACTGAAATAACAATGCTGTCAGAAATATTAGACTTGAATTAGAAAACAAATCTGCCCATGAGCATTGGTTTGGTGACTCAAACTGCCAAAGACAAAATGTCAGCCTGACAGTCATTCAAGGAAAGACAAAACATTTTTAAACCTCACAGCTTCCACATGCCTCTGCCTATAAGCTTCTTTTTAAAGGACCCCTGCCCAGTTTTCAATCCGACGTTTGATTTTTTTAGCACACTGTTTGTATAATATTTTCTGAGCTCAAAGTCAGTAAATTTTTGATCTTTAGCTTTGTTCAATCTGTTTGTGTCTTGCTTGGTGTTAAGGTTCCTGGGAAGACAGGAAAGGGCTTGATTCTATAAACCATGATAACTCATAGCATGGCTACCCTAGCGTTTTCACGCCCAAAATTTTGCGATTGGGCGTGAAAACACTGTGAAATTCACGATTACACGTGGAAATTCCCGACTGCGCGTGGAAATTCATGATTGCGTGCGAAAATGTGCACAAATACGTTAGTGCGGCCATGCTATGAGTTATCACGGTTTAGTGAATTAAGCCCAAAGAGTGATGTTTCCTTCCTTCAAGGCTCATCTGCAGTCATGTTTACTCTTACACTTTTACTTAAAAGTTAAGCTTAACATATCAGATGTAAATAAATGTATTTGAAACTCATTTTAAAACCATTATTTAACATATGGCCTGTAATACTGGTTCATGAATTGCTCCAGTCTAGCTTGCAGGACCTTGAATGTCATCTAGTTAACATAGCTGGCCATAATAGGTTGTGCAGAACATCCACAATCATCATCATAATCATGTTCACACAAGTAATGATTACCTAATACAGTAAAATATTATTGAATAAATTACAATATGGCATATGGATGTTAAATCATCCACACCATACTTAAGTTGAATACATACAGGTTGCAGTGTCATACACTATACTCATTTAAGCAATATTATTATTTTTGCTAGCATGTTGCCTAGTATTCCTCAGAGCCAATCTGAATTAATTTAAAACAGCTGTTCCATCTCAAAAATCGTATACAAAATTATAATCATCTTGGTTATCTTGATTATTTCAGGCTAAGCTTCAGTCAGAAAAGAAAATTGATTTTTTTTAAAAGTTTTCTTTAGGGAAATTTCATAAATTAATAAAGATAGACACTTCCCCACTTTACAGCACATTTCCTAAGGTTATGATATATCTGAAATGCCCAAAGGTGAGTTGTGATTTCTTTAATGCAGTCTGTGATATTGATGCCGAGATACTTTTCAATGACAGGCAACCTGAATCTCCCCAACTACAAAGCTCAACCACAGATTTAAAAGAGGTTTTTCTTCCAGAAAAGCTCTGTGTAGGGCTTAGTTGGAGGCCTTAAAAGGACTATTTGTGCATTTATGAATGCAAAATCAGTACGAAGATAAAATGTCTTTTAGGTATTTTACATTTTCTCTTTTTATTTCAATTGTGACATAAGAAATATGTAAAAATAATTGTAATTAAAATGTCATCTTGCTGTTTGCTACAATTGCCAGTTTTATTTCTGACGTTTTGCCAAAAGCATAACTACAACATGGCCAATTATTTATCTTCGGTTCTTCCATATAGAAAGACAGTTTAATTCTGCAGCATTATTTCAATCCTAATCTCCCCCTTCTTAAGAAAAATGTTCTTACTGAACATGCAACACGCATTATCTGAATACAACTACCAAAACAAGTTAAACAACACTACGGTTTTGGGACATTGTAGTTATTAGCACCGTTTGAGCTAGTAAGTAGGAAGTGATAGAAAAATTGCAGACTGATCTTTAAAATGAACTATGGCTATCTATCTATCTAGCTATTGAACATTTTATGATAAAGTAGGGTTGGTCACATAAAATGCCAGAATAGCACATCACAGTCATCAGATTATCCTAGTAAGGATGCAAAGGCAGAAGTGAATTCAGTCTCGTCTGATGCAAAACCAAAACTAAGCATTGGTGGAAATGGGCTGTGGCAAAGGGGGTTAACTCACTCAGGTTTCAGTGCTTCACACTCCTTTACATCCTCTTGCTGCTTAATGGAAGTATTGGGAGGATGGAGCGTGGTGTGGAGTACCACAGGCAGAGGTGGTGACTAGTGTGCGTTAGTACACTTTGCTGCTGCCTGCTTTCACAAATGCCCAGCCTAGTTTTGTCTAAAAACTTAGTTTAGCTTTCGGTCACTCATCCTTACCTATGTGTTTAACCATTTCAGCCCGCAAGGATTTTTCACCTTATGCAACATTGCAATTTTCACCTCCCATTCATTCGCCAATAACTTTATCACTACTTATCACAATGAATTGATCTATATCTTGTTTTTTTCCACCACTAATTAGGCTTTCTTTGGGTGGTACATTTTGCTAAGAATTTTTTTTTTCCTAAATGCATTTTCACAGGATTATTAAGAAAAAAATGGAAAATCAGTTTTCGGCCATTTTAGCTTTAAAATAATACATGCTACCATAACTAAAACCTATGTATTTGATTTGCCCATTTGTCTCAGTTATTACACCCACCATTAAAATTTTGTCCCTATCACAATGTATGGTGCCAACATTTTATTTGGAAATAAAGGTGCATTTTTTTTCAGTTTAGCGTCCATCACTATTTACAAGCTTATAATTTAAAAATGTTTGTAATATACACTCTTCACATGCATATTTTAAAAAGTTCACACCCTTCAGTAACTATTTATTTATTTTTTTAATTGTATTTTTTTTCCATTAAAAATGTATTTGTGTAATTTTTGGTATGGGAGTTAAACAGTTAATTTTAAATGTAATAATGTGGGTTTATTTTATTAAAACATGTATGTAGATGTAGTTTTACTATTTGGCCACAAGATGGCCACAGTGAGATTATTTTTTTTTAGTCCAGAAAGCAAGAGCTTGCTTCCAGGAAGCTCTAGGATGACGGGAAACTTTTTTTTTTCAGAAAGACCATGGCCTCTGATAAGCCTTCTGCCGGGGACTTAGATCGATGAATGGGAACTATATTCCCATTCATTGATCTCCGGGCTAACTGGGGGTGGCACGGGGGGGGGGGGTGCGATCCCGCGCGGGAGTGCACAGCAGCCCAGCAGCTGCCACCTGTGTGTGACAATTACGTCCAGGCGGCAGGAATGGTTAATAAAGGTGACTAGCTAATGCAGTTTTGTAATGGATTAAACATCAATTTTAACAAAAACATTAAAGCAAACAATCTATAACAAAAAATGGGGTCTTGCTTAAGTTTTTTTTATAACATTTTTTATCAATACTTTAACAAAGATATCAACTATGTATTAATTGTGAGCAGAGAGGAGTCAGTTACTTCCTTATGAATCCGGAAACAATCATAACGCCAGGGAGGTTAAGCTTTTTTCATTTAATGTCCCATTCTTCTTTTGAAAGTGATGTGCTAGCATATGTGTAGTATTTTGAAGTGGTGAATCAGAAAGAAGATGAGAAGACAGACGACAGTGACAAAAACACATCACAATAACACATATCCTCTCCCAACTTTTCAGATCTTGCACAACAAAGATTTCTGCAATGCTAAAATTGTTTGATTTCAGTTCCAACAGTTTCGTGAAGTTTTGAGGAAAATAGGGTTAATAATAATACTGTTAGATGGTTAGTTGATTTGAATGCCAGCTACACCAGGGTTCCCCTTAGGTCACAATGTAAATCTGTTACTATGGGGCACTAGTTTGTTTGGCGTCAGGAAATTAGCGGCTAACAGCAGGTTCGGCTATAAGCAGCTGAGGTCCAAATATTGGTGGAAGCAATCAGCTAATGGTGGGGGGTTTAACGATCAGTGACCAAGCTCCAGACATTAGAAGTAAGTGGAAAGGTATAGATATCAGTAGTCGGCTCAAGACATTGACAGAAGCAAACATCAGCATTCGGCTATTACTAGCCGAGCTCAGGATATTGGCGGAAGGGAGGTGTTAATGGGGCCATGATTCAGCTATCAGCAATTTAGCTCTGGAAATAAGAGGAAATGAGAGTTAGAGCTCCAGATATTGCAGTTGAGCTCCAATATATATGGTTAGGATCGATAATAATAGGACAGAGAAGATAACTAAGGAGAGGAGGTTAGTGTTAGGTGTAGGTAGGATTGTTAGTGTTAGGCATAGTTAGAGGCAGGACCTGGATTTGCCCTAAGGCACTGTAGACTCAAGTCTACAGATGGCCAGTGTTTAACAGGCAGCTCATGGACCACACAAAGTGCCGCCTGCAGAGTGACAAATGGAGTGTATAGATAGCTAGATGTCCTCATCTGCGGTAGCCTCCAGTCTTGTATAGCAGTTTCCTCCCTCCCTCTGCAGAGTGGCGAGCGTAGCATCACAGCAGAGGAAACTCACCAGCTTCCAAATTGCCAGCGATAACCTATCTTCTCAGAAGAGCCGCACACCCAGTGCCCTCTCCTTAACAACACCATGTGATGCGCCGCTAAGTGCGTGCGTGCATCACATTACAAGAGCCACTGTAGTCAAGGGAAGGAAGGAAGCTGGGTGCATTGCACTGAGGGAGATGTTATTGCTCGTACGTCAGAAGCCGGTGAGTTTCCACCACTCTGCAGAGGGATGGAGGTAACTGCTATACTGGGCTGGGGCCTGCTGCTGGGGACATCTGGATATCTATAGGGGAAAATGGGGGTCACATTGCAGGAGGGGACAAATGTGACTGTCTATGAGGGAGACAAAGGGGCACATCTGGCTATTTATATTGGGGGAATTGAGGCACATCTGACTATGAGGGTACATCTGACTATCTAAAGGGGAGGGAACGGTGGGCATATCTTTGTTTCTTTAGGGGGAAGGGGGCACATCTGGTTACCTATAGGGGGCACATCTGGCTACCTATAGGGGGCACATCTGGCTATCTATTCTGGGTAATTGGGGCACATCTGTCTGCATACACTGGAGGAAGGGGGCACATCTGGCCACCTATACTGGGGGATCAGTTGCTGGCTGACCAGTGTGAATGGCTCCTATATATAAAATAGGAACCATTCTCGGTCAGTTTTGCAATGAGTGGAGAAGCTCTCCACTCATCCCAAAACTGTGGGAACTGTATCTTAAGGTACTTTGAATGCTAGTTTGACCATTAGAGTTAGTGTAAAACATAGTGATGGCTAGTTTTATAGAGTTAGAGTAATTTTGGGTACACACCATGCGTTTTTTGGCTGATTTTCCGTCCAATCGATTCTCCGCTTGATTTCCCACTCTATTCTCTTATTTTTTCTTAACTATTTCCATTCACTTATCTGAGAAATCGAGCGGTAAAAAAACATCCTAACATCCTTTTAGTTTTGATTGTATAATATTGGTAAATGTTAGCAATATTGAATTATAGCTAAACCTAACCTCTTTCTCAAACATAGCCTAACCTATCTGAACTCCTCACCAATGTATAACCCTAACCAACCCTCAACCAATGCCTAATCCTATAGATCCCTACCCCATTGGATACCTAACCCTAACCAACCCCCCTGGTTGATGCCTAACTCTTAACCTTAAGAGACGCTCCACTGATGCCTAACCGTAAAGGGAACCTGAAGCGAGTAAAATTATTTAAAATAAACACATGACGTAGCTGCAAATGAATATTACATACGAACCTCACTATCAGTCCTTCTCAGAAGCTCTCCTTTTTCTTCTTACAGTGATCCCTTCCAGTTCTGACAACATTTTGTCAGAACTGAAATATACCAGTTGCTGTCAGTTATACATCAGCTGCTGTCAGTTACAACTGAATCTGCAAGGTAATGTCCATATTTCCCTATGGCTCAAGTGGGTGATATTTCAGTTTAACAGTGTGCTGACCAGGAAGCTTTTATGGGGTAATGGCCATTTTCAAAATGTAGGACAGAGAAATCCATCGGTCACAGTGGTCAAAAGGGACACCGGAGAGGAGAAAGAGATTGAGTAGTAGACTGCATGGGATATAAGCAGAACTGGGTATGGTTATTTTAACTTTTTATTTTCAGTTCAGGTTCTATTTAAATAGAAACTCCGACCATGAATTGATCTGTAGCCCAATCAGTAGCTGATACCCCCTTTTACATGAGAAATCTACTCATTTTCACAAACAGACCATCAGAGGGCGCTGTATGGCTGATATTGTGGTGAAACCCCTCCCACCAGAAACTCTGAGTATGTACTCTTGGCAGTTTCCTGTCTGTGAACCTTGCTGCATTGTGGGAAATAGCGGTTTACAGCTGTTTCCAACTGCCAAAAAAGCATGCAGCAGCTACATCACCTGCCAACAGTAAAAATGTCACCAAGTAATAAATGCCAGAATGTAAATCAGTGATTTAAAAGATTTTACAATGGGCAAACACTGACAAAATCATTTATACATAATAATTGTAAAAATGAAGCACTTTATTACATTATTTTTACTGGAGTTACTCTTTAACCATTTCCCCAGTGCATACACACTGCCGCAGACAATGAAAAATATTGGGTGCTGCAGAAGTTTGGGCACTGTTACAGGCATCCATGCAAATCCCGGCTATAAGGGAATATTTGGTCATGATAAAATAGCCTGCTATGCAGATATTGGGCACAGTTCAACTCCAACACCCACATTTTCGTTTAATGTAATTTAGCCAGTAACATTATGGAGACCTCCAAACATCCATCCCTTCCTAAATAAAAAGGTAAAATGAAACATTTTTGCCTGCAAACTCCCACCTCACCGACCACCCTATACAATAAAATGCAATTGTCCCTGTGTTCTCAACTAAATGGTTGTGTTTCCCTGGCTTTTTTGTACTGAGCATGTGCACAGCCAGGGCAGTTAGGACACATGGCTGGATCTGACAGTTTGCTGTGTGTGGTTCACAGAGGTTCTCATTGCATTGTGGGTAATAACAGCTTTTTCCAACTGCCAAGCAAGCAGCTCCCTGTGTGCATATACTTCAGACAATGGTGGGGAACGAGCAAGCGGGACGGGGGGGGGGGGGGGGGGTCTTTTTACTAGTTATACCATAGAAGAATAAGAGTGAATGGGCGGGCCTTACTAGTTATACCATATAGGTTAAGAGTGAACTGGAGGGCCTTTTTACTAGTTATACCATAATAGATTAAGAGTGAACAGTCTAATAAAGCGTATTAATAGTGATAACACACTATAAATATTTTATTCTTCATCCTTTTTTTTTTTTACAAGTTTTATACTTCTTGTTACCTGTATCCTTCTTTCTTCTTCTGTTCTTCTGTCCATCATATTCTGTTGTTGGCTTAGTAAATTGCAATTTTATATAATTTTATTTGCATCAAAAGCATTGTACTAAGATTGAACCTGTGTTTAAAAAAACAAACAAACAATATATCACTCTACCCAGTTGATGCTAATGTTCCTTATAAAAACTATTGTACAACATATTTATTCAGATGCAGTGGCATAGCTCTTTTTCCTCTCAACAATAATTTTGAACAAATATAGCAGCTTAACTTCGTAATGAGGACTTGAAAATGCCGGTTTTCCTTATTGATATCAAGCTTTTTCATGACTTTGTTTGTAGCGTGAGTGATTGAAGAGGAAATAAAATACAAGGAACTGCGGGTGGCTCAGACTTCAAACGTTTGATAGTTTTCCCATTTTCAAACCTTGCTTCACTAGGTCAGTAGACTGCAGAATTACCTATAGCACTGCTTATTCAGTCAATGTAGCAAGTAAAAAAAAAAAATGTCAGACAGACAAGTAAAAGTCGCCCTCGGTTACATTAAAAAGTAAAAGACATTCTAGACTGTCAGGTGGCCTATTGTTAGAAATATGTGCTATGTTCAGATCTAACCCTGTGTATCATTACTGAATCCATAATAAAGGACAGCTGTTATAGAAAGTTAACTTTGCCAAGCTGTAGATAAACGATGTGCTCTGTCAAAGGGTGGCCGCTTTATAGAGAATGTTAAAGGATATTTCATATGTTTAGTCTAAAGTCTGCCATGCTTACTGCTCATAATAATGCATACAGATATGTAGTGTAGCTATGTTTTATTAAGCATTCTATTTAAGCCCATCAGCCAGGGAGTACATTTAAAGGGACACTGAGCAGAGGAATACAATGAAAATCTGAACTTTCTTGGGGATTCCTCCAGCCCCCCAGCCCGCAAGGTCCCATGGCATCCTCTGGGTCACCATCTTGGTCTTGCTGGTGTCTCCAATAGGTGCACAACTTCCGTTGAAATTGTACGCAACTGCGCATGTGTGGCCTGTCTGCACATCCAGCTCAATCTCATGCCCATCACTGTAAGCATCTTGCGCATGTGCGGTTCAGTCTTTCTTGAATTGCACATGACATGTGTACAACACTTACAGTGACATGCTCATGTTCAAGCCGGTGTGCTGGGGGGTCCATGCATGCACAGTTGTGCAAAACTTTGGCTGAAGTAGTGCTTCCAATGGAGCCACCAGGAGGACCATGGATGGGACCCAGATGATGCCGATGGACCTCAGGAGCTATGGGGGCTTGAGGAAGCCCCAGGTAACTTTAGATTTCCATTTTATTCCTCTGCCCAGAGTACCTTTTAAAAGTGGAGCCTGGTAAAATGGGAGCGAGAAAATCCTGATAATAGAATATTGGTAAATATACAAATATTCTACTATCCCTTGGTGCAGGAAGGGCAGAAACAACCAGCTATAATAGACATCGGGCAATTAGGGAAGGAGCAGGGAAGGCAGAGAAACAGGCAGCTTTTACTGACTTTGCTATGTCATGCTGCAGGGAGAGGAAGCTGAGAGCTGCTGTATGTTCAAGGGGAGGCAGCCTTTTTAGCTGCAACATGTCTACAGAGCTGGGCACAGTAGTGCAGCACGCAACTGTAGCAGCTGCACGGCTCTCGTCTGTAGCAGCTGCAAGCTCCTTGTTGCCCTCCATCTTTTTTATTACTTGAGGGAGGTTATTTTGAGGGGCTATAGCTGCTCAAGATTTCGCCATGGTTCCCACTTCCCACTTTTCTGGCGCTCTCTGGCACCCAAATTACTCGCCTGGTGCCGCCATAACTGCTAATTACATTGCGGCCTATGGCATTAACGCAAGTGAACAAACGCAGCTCATGTTCATTTTACCTGATCCTTAACCAGGCACATATCTGAAAATAATATCTAATAGTTTAAAGATCAGAATGCGCAGATGTTAACTTTAATGAGAAATAAGGCTCGTGTAGACAAAAATCCCATCCTAAAACACATGAGCAGAAGTGGCTTTGTAGAGTCAGTCAGGTTTGGACTGTGTTGGGTATGGCTCCTATTGCTGCCTAGGTTGCATCATTCTTACTGTTCAGACAGGAATGGATAGGCTAAAGGTGGCCACACATGGATCAATTTTATATATTTATTTTCAAATCAAGGTTTGCAATTCATTTTTTCTGTTTGATTGTAACATTTGAAAAATCTGACTAATGTATCACACGTGTTCCAAAAAAAAAAAAAAATCTTTAAAAACTTTGAAAAAATTGCTTGGGATTATAAAACAAGAAATTGACAATCTATCTTACACCATTCAATTTTCATAAAAATTGATTAAAAAAATCAGCCACTTTCATTTGACTTCTATTGATAAAAATAGCAAAATCAGCAGGACAGCCAGTCAATCTGTATTGTTTAAAGGAAAATAAATCTAGCAGCCTCCATATCCCTCATTCATTTCATATCCCATTCTTTTGATAATTTAGTCTAACGTCGCAAATTGGGCTCTGCTACCATATGTGTGGTATTTTGAAGTGGTGAATAAAAAAAAAAAAAAAAAAAAAAGACTGAGATTAGTTATACACACACATTACAATGACACACATTCTCTCCCACCTTGCCTTCAGTATTCACAGCTTCAAGTTGTAAGGAAAATGCTACAAAAAAAAATGAAAATTAAACATTTTGGTAAATGCCCCAGCACCTGCTGTTTATCGGACACCTCTGGCACCCATATTTCCTCATGAAGCTGAAATAACTATGGTCATCCATTGCAGCGCCCAAACCTCCGCAGTGCCCCTGGCGCCCAAACTTTTTGCTTCCATTTATTGTACTTGTGTGACTCAGCCTTTAGAGAAGTGGTAGAGAGTGAGAGAAGGTTGACCAGAGGGCAAATGAGCGTTGTCATGTCTATACTGTGGATGCATAATGTGGTGTACTGACCACTGCACTCAGAGTATATACATGACATCCCTTCTGATTCTTGCAGTCATTTACCCAGTGATCCAAAGGCAGTTCTCTTCTTTCTAAAGAAGTGTTGGGTTTGAGGCTGGGAACACACTTGACTTTCAGTTTTCCGCGAGCGTTTTTCAGCATACTTTTTTCTGCACACTAAGTGTGTTTCCATGCAGGAAAACGCGCACGTTTTTTTCACAGCAGCTGATGTAATTGATACAGAAAACTGCCAAAATGTGCAGAATCAGGATGCAGAATGTCAGTTTTTTTTCTGCGCGCGAACAACACAGTAAGTGTGTACTAGCACATTGATTAACATGAGTTCTCAGTTTTTCTGTACAGAAAGCGCGCACGAAAACAGTCAAGTGTGTTCCTTGCCTGAAAAAAATATATATTTTTTTCTTTTGTCTGCTCTTAAAAATCTACTTTTCAGTTCTGCTTGTTATTCTCTAGGATTTGTAGATGGATATAGTTAAGAATGACAGTTGCTACTTAATCACTCCTCTAACCTCCTGCAGGATGACTCTGGAATCTGAATTTAAACTCTTCTTATTTATGCGAGTAATCATGTATGGTACCATTTTATGTTGCAACATAACGCAAACATAACATTTTAAACTTTGCAATATCCCTTACCACTAATTTTAAGAACAGTAAAGCTGTCCTAAAGCCTATTGGGTTGATAATGCAATACTGTTCTTATTCAAACCTGCTGTGCATGCAACATAGTAAATGTTTATATTACAGGTATAATAGAATCTTACTCTGCAAAAGTTCTTTGATTTTTCAGCGCTATATTCATTAAATCTGGCTTGCTAAAGGTCAAAACAATGTCAACAATGCACAATATAGATTTTGCAAGATTGTATTTTACTAAAAAAGAAAAAATAGAAAAACAAAACACACATGCACAAGTCACATTTTTAGGTATGCTACATGTAATCATTTTACACATGTAAAATTATTTTGAATGCAGAATGGGTCTGACTTTTGGCTATTTTTAGTAAACATATTGAATGTTACTAGAAATGCGGCCGGATGGTTGGTTTTGGACAGGAAGGCTTTGCAGTTCTAAACTGTGCATACAGCATGTGGCTCAATACAAATGTGTCTAAAGGTGGCCACACACGATACAATAAAATGATCTGATTTTAAAGTAATTCAATAAAAACGATCGTATCTCTCGAAAACATTGAAAGCTTTTTTTTTCATTCGACTGAAAAATACGATCGGATGTCCCACTTTTTTTTCGATTTAAATCGATCCGGAATGCCAGATATTTCTCTTCAATTTCTACTAAAGATTGTATGGTGTGTGTTGGATTGTTAATTTATTAATATACACACCCTAGCAATTTTCTCAGAGTTTCCAATCATTTTTATCATAATTGAGGAAAAAATTGAACATAGGTGTGTGGTACATTGGTCATATTTTTGAAATGTTACAATCAGTCAGAAAAATTGATTGCAATTCTTAAATTGAACAGATATTTAAAAAATGGTATGGTGTGTGGCCACCAAGATTGTTCAAACAACATATATTCATCACAGACGGGATTTATTAAAGGGAGCCGGTAGTGATAAAAATGAAAGTAAACACGGCCCCACATTGGACACTGACTGCACTTGTAATTGGTGTCGTCAGTTACCTGATCTATTTTTGTACAGTGTATTATTACCATAAGCAAACTTCATACAAACAGAATAGTCGCACACAATCCAACCTGGATGCAGAGGTGTAGCTACAGTGGGAGCAGCTCCTGCAGCCACAAGGTGGTCAAGGTTATGTGGGGCCTCAACTTTTAAACCTATAGCCTTTTGATATAGGGGCTATTCCCGGAGCAGGTGTTTTTATTGCTGCTCTTGTTATAGGTAGGGAGAGTTATAGTTACTACACTTGTTATATGGTATTCCTAGAAGATGGGTATCCTGTTTGTTAGGATCACCATGGGGGAAGTGTGTAAACATTAAAGGATACCCGAAGTGGCGTGACATGATGAGATAGACATGTGCATGTACAGTGCCTAGCACACAAATAAATAACTAGGCTGTGTTCCCTTTTTTCTTTCTCTGCATGAAAGAGTTAAATATCAGGTATGTAAGTGGCTGACTCAGACCTGACTCAGACAGGAAGTGACTACAGTGTAACCCTCAATGATAAGAAATTCCTCTTTTTATCACTTTCTTGCTCTCAGAAGCCATTTTCTGCTAGGAAAAATGTTTTATAATTGGAATTTCTCATCAGTTAGGGTCCCACTGTAGTCACTTCCTGTCTGAGTCAGGACTTAGTCAGCCACTTACATACCTGATGTTTAACTCTTTCAGGCAGAGAAAGAAAAAAGGGAACACAGCATAGTTATTTGTGTGCTAGACACTGTACATACACATGTCTAGCTCATCATATCACATGTCACTTCGGGTATCCTTTAAGGTGGGGGGGGGGGGGGTGACATGGTTGCGTTGGGCCCCATGTTTTGTAGTTATGATCTTAACAGTAGGGTGGCTGAAGAGTGTGCTGGTTAAAGACTTCATCATTGACACTGGAGACCAGGGTTTGAATCTTGACTAGAGGCAGTTACTGATTCAGTAAGGAGTCCTTGGCCAAGATTGCCTAATGCTCCTGGGTGTCCTGCTGGGTGTAAGTGCCAACAGGAGAAAAGCTATTTAAAAAAGGTTAACACTATATTAACATTATTGTCAAGATGTTTGTGGCTAACTTTGCTTCTCTCTGCCAACATAGTGACATCCCACCTTGGCCACTTTCTCTCTCACCAGCATGAATGGATGGCATGATGAGGAGAAGGTGGGAGAGGCATGGCATCAAAATCTGTGTCGAGAGGGGTTGAGTAGGCCCACACACCCTGGGCAAGATCTGTACAACAAATCTACTGATCGAATTTGTATGGCACTTGCATCAGGAAATGGATTATATTATACTTACATTGATTAGATAATCGATAGTACTGACTGTATAGTTCTCCAGGCTGTAGGTCACTCAGGGATGTAAGTGGTCATGTAGTTATGACCTGGATGACAGAAAAAGTACTATTAGATAGAAAACATTCGGACTGCTTACCTGAACAACATCAGAGCATAGTGAAGTCCATTAAAGACTAGTGAATTATTATTATTATTATTGTCTTAAATCTCCAGTAACTGTACATGATCATTGTATTTTACAGAGCTCAAAGCATGTAATCATTTTTGTCAGGTGATTTGTTAGTTTCTGATTGGCTGGACACAATCAATGCTTATGAGGTGTACTCACTAAACTTTGGTTGAATGTAAAAGTACAGAGTGTGGAAAAATGTATTTTACTGGGCTTTACATAAACTACATAATACACATTATGCAATTTGTGTAACCGGAATTATACACACAAAGCATTGAGCCCGTTATGTAATCAGATAACAAGCATTATAGAAACAACGCATGTGCTGTGTGGATAATGCAAGTTCCACACACTGCATGACATTACATAGTGTGCATAAGGCCATAAAAATGTACATGTGCTATTTGCGCATGTACATTTTACTTAAGTTTAGTGAATACACCCTTATGTCCTTTTATGATTCCTCTGTAGGCTAAACAAGGAATCATAAGTGAGATATAATCACTTCCACTCATAGACATATTAATTAACCACAAACTGTAGAAGAAAGAGATGTGTGTTCTGACCAGGCTTACCTTTTCTATATACTTGCTGCCTAATTGTCTATGGACTAATTTAAAGTGGCATTTTGCTGAATTTGCTGAAAGTATCTGCCTGACAGAATATGCAGGGTCTAAAACTAACTCACTGCATTACCTGCAGGAGTTGGCCCACGCAAAATCCATTGCATCTCAACAGGGGCTACAGGTGTAGGCCTCCTCGTGCCCCCAAGAAATGGGGAGCAGTGCTGACACAAAGCATGTGCACTGTTCAGGAGCACCATGGCTGCCCCCCAGGGAGGGGGGGGGGAGCAGAGAAACGCAGAAAGTCCACCTCCAGACTTTGCCAAGGCCCAGGGATAACCATCTGTGTTGCCCCCCAAAGGTCAAGCACCTTACCTGTCGCAAATTTGCCCCCAGCTGCAAGGTTATGCATGTCCTAAGAGCGAGGACACCAAAAGTAAAGGAGGGGGAGCGTGAAGGTGCAGACAGGC
The DNA here is from genome assembly GCF_040937935.1 of Hyperolius riggenbachi. Taxonomy (NCBI): domain Eukaryota; kingdom Metazoa; phylum Chordata; class Amphibia; order Anura; family Hyperoliidae; genus Hyperolius; species Hyperolius riggenbachi. The sequence continues at coordinate 137,486,376 of NC_090646.1, read as the reverse complement.
CCCCCAAGTGCTGCCACCACTGGGGGAACCATCCACACCTTCTCCCACCTCCCCACTTAGTAATTAATTACTTAGTCACATTGATCACATTGTTGTCAACTAATTTCATTTCATTTAAATTAAAGCAGAATTTCTGTAAAATAAATTATTCATATCTATCAATGACTGCCTATGTTTAGAGTTTTTGGCTACTGCATTATCTGGTCTCTGCTTCTCCTGTTTAGTGAAAAAGTAAACCGGCACTTCTCAATGCTAAGAATAAGCCTTCTACCTGTGCATACAGTGCAGTAACTACGATTCATGTAGCCCCTTAGTGAAATTCTGATGCCCTCCAATGTTTACACCCTTTCCCTTGCCTTTCCTTGGTGTCCTTCACAGCATTGGGCCCCATCTCACAAGGGTCTTAAAACAAGTGTGGCCATCAAGATTTTTACACCCATACCAAGTGTAACTTAATTATAGTCCCCTGGAGGAAGGGAAGGTTAGTAATTGGGGCTCCCTTACAGCTCTGGGCCCTCCTGCGATCGCAGGGGCTGCTACCCTCTAGTTACGCCCCTGTGCGCATATGCTTGTCTTGTCTGGCATGCTGGTTGATAGCCAGTGCTTTGCATGTACATCAAATCTCTCTTTATGAGTGCTACAAGCTTGCATGTTGAATGGGGTGCATGCCTCTTGCGCTTTTGTTCAAAAGTTTCAACTGTACATACGTGTTTTAAATACCAGTGCCTGGTGATGTGTTTAGTTGAATCTTAATGATGTTTCTGCTGCGTTCCATTATGTCTCGCCAAGTATTATGGTTAGTATAATGCACTCTTTGAAGAGTATTTCTACAACAACTTCACTTTGAAGTCACACCTCTAAAGATAACTTTTCAATATTTCATATATCTCATAGACAGCGCCTTCTGTCGAGGACGAGGAGATAAGAGTGTCTGCACAGATTTCAAATGTCTATTCATTTCTTTATTTGTGTAGTTGCACTCTTGTCTTTACGTTTTTCATCTTCTGTCTTATGAAATGCCAGCTGATAAGAGGAGAAGTAGAAGAAAGTATAAACTGATATATGACTGAGATATGCTTTACCATTATAAAAGGATGCCTTTGACTTAAGGAGGTCACATCATACTACTGGTAAAAAAAAAAAAGACAAAGGATAGAAAAGAAATGTTTGGCTCTCACCTCCCTGCTCTGTGCATTATGTTTTCAAAATTGAAAAGCTTTCCATTTATTTGGATAAAGAATAATTTGAGCGATCGTTTACATTTTTGTACTTTTTTTTTTTTGTATGAACGTTTGTGTGCATTTTTATGATTTTAATATGTTTGTATGCAGTCTTTCCGTGAATATCAATAAAGGTTATTTACATGAAAATCCATCTAAAAGTGTCCATACATGATTTTTCATCTATTAGATTATTTTATCAAACCTACCATGTACCATTCAATTTTCAGAGGCATCAACCTTATTTTTCCAACACATCTGATCAGATTTTTATTGAAAAAATGGAATAATCGATAATTTTTTTTAACCAATAGAAAAAAGATTGCATTTAATTTCTTCTCTATTCGACTGTTTTGGTTGAACAAAAGGAAAATTTAACTATTTGATTGTACTGAAGATCCTGTTTCCACTGTGTATGAATTTCAGACTCTAAAGCCATGTGAAAAATGCATCAGAACTTAAAGGACAACTGAAGTGAGAAGAATGCGGAGGCTGCCATATTTATTTACTTTTAAACAATACAAGTTGCTTGTCAGCACTGTTGATCAATTTAGCTGCAGAAGTGTCTGAATAACACCAGAAACAAGCATGCAGCTAATCCTGTCAGATCTGACAATAATGTCTGAAATACCAGATCTGATGCATGCTTGTTCAGGGTCTATGTCTAAAAGTATTAGAAGCAGAGAATCAGTGGGATAGCCAGGCAACTGGTATTGCTTAATAGAAAAAAAATATGGCAGCTACTGGTGCTCAAATACCCCTTTTCAAAATTCGAGTTAGGTCGAATTCGAATAGTAAATTATTCGAGGTCAGTCGAATATTCAAGTCGAATAATTTTTACTATTCGATTCGACCTCGGAATTCGAGCTCACTATTTGAGTCGGTATTCGAGCTCATTATTCGAGCTGACTATTCGAAATGGCCTTAAATAGCTTCCAACACTTGTTTTGAGGGTGAATGATGCAAGAAACCCCTTTTTTTCCAAGTAACAACAGCAAGTGATTATGTGGGGATGTTCCTTTAAAAAAAAAAAAGTTGAAAAGAGAAGTTGTGTCCAGAAATGTGTTCAGTACTGTATATACTTCTTCTTCTTCTTCTTTATCTTCTATATCTTCTTCTTCTTCTTCTTCTATATCTTCTTCTTCTATATCTTCTTCTTCTATATCTTCTTCTATATCTTCTTCTTCTTCTTTTATATTGTCTTCTTCTTCATCTTCTTCATCTTCTTCATCATCATCTTCTTCTTCTTCATCTTCTTTTTCTTCATCTTCTTCATCTTCTTCATCTTCTTCTTCATCTTCTTCATCTTCATCTTCTTCATCTTCTTCATCTTCTTCATCTTCTTCTTCTTCATCTTCTTCATCTTCTTCATCTTCATCTTCTTCATCTTCTTCTTCATCTTCTTCTTCTTCTTCATCTTCTTCTTCTTCATCTTCTTCTTCTTCTTCTTCTTCTTCTTCTTCTTCTTCATCTTCTTCTTCTTCATCTTCTTCATCTTCTTCATCTTCTTCTTCTTCTTCATCTTCTTCATCTTCTTCATCTTCTTCTTCATCTTCTTCATCTTCTTCATCTTCTTCATCTTCATCTTCTTCTTCTTCATCTTCTTCTTCTTCATCTTCTTCTTCTTCATCTTCTTCATCTTCTTCATCTTCATCTTCTTCATCTTCTTCATCTTCTTCTTCTTCTTCATCTTCATCTTCTTCTTCTTCTTCTTCTTCATCTTCTTCATCTTCTTCTTCTTCTTCTTCATCTTCTTCATCTTCTTCTTCTTCATCTTCTTCATCTTCATCTTCTTCATCTTCTTCTTCTTCATCTTCTTCTTCTTCTCCTTCTTCTTCATCTTCTTCTTCTTCATCTTCTTCATCTTCTTCTATATCGTCTTCTTCTTCACTTATTTCTCTTTTCAAATTTTTTTTTTAAAGAAATGCAGCTATTTTTGAGCGTAACAAATAGCTGGTGGCGCACGCATGTTGGAAGCGCCATTGTATGTGCTCCCTGGCAGTGGAAACACACAGACAGCAGGAGGTAAATTCAGCAGCAGGAGGAGGAGGATGAGTGTGTGGCAGCAGGCAGTCAATGAGGCAGGCAGCGTGACATAATAGCCCTGGTACCTAGCGGTGATACCAGGGCTGTAAATAAACACAGCAGGCAGGAGGTCCCAGACAGCGGTCGTGCAGCCCACATTGTGTCCAATACACAACTGGGACAACACAGTTTTCAACCCGGGCACCTCAGAAAAATTAAACCTTTTTTTTTGTAATGGTTTTGTAGTTTTGGTTTTACAACCAATTACACAGATATAGCTATTTTTTGACGTAATAGCTGGTGGCAGAGTGGCAGCAGAAGGTAAATCTGTGTACCCTGGCGTTGGGAAACACAGACAGACAGCAGCAGCAGCAGGAGGAATGGAGGAGTAATTATGTGTGCAGCTATTGTTTGACGTAATAGCTGGTGGCAGACTGGCAGCAGAAGGTAATTCTGTGTACCCTGGCAGTGGGAAACACAGACAGACAGCAGCATCAGCAGGAGGAATGGAGGAGTAGTGTGAGTGTGGCAGCAGGTAGGCAGCGTGACATAATAGCCCTGGTACCTAGTGGTGATACCAGGCCGTAAATGAACACAACAGGAGGTCCCAGACAGCGGTCGTGCAGCCCACATCGTGTCCAGTACACAACTGGGACAACACAGTTTTCAACCCGGGCACCTCAGAAAAATTAAACCTTTTTTTTTTTTTAATGGTTTTTTGGTTTTGTTTGTAAAACAAATTACACAGATATATAGCTATTGTTTGACGTAATAGCTGGTGGCAGAGTGGCAGCAGAAGGTAAATCTGTGTACCCTGGCAGTGGGAAACACAAACAGACAGCAGAAGGGCAGTACACAGCAGCCCACTGTAGGTGTAAAATGTGTGGCTGCAGGCGACGTAATAGTCAAAGTGAACCAGGCTGGCTTAGTGAGCAGGAGCCAGGAGGTGGTAAAGGGTGGTAAGGCACATTAACGATGGTTCTTAGCCAGTTCATGTCCCCCTCTCGCCGACAACAGGGGCCAGGAACTCGCCTTCCACCCACGCCTGGTTCATCTTGAGAAACGTCAGTCTGTCCACAGACTTGTGAGACAGACGTGAGCGTTTCTCGGTGACCACACCACCAGCTGCACTGAAGCAGCGCTCGGACAGCACGCTGGAAGGGGGGCAGGACAGCACTTCTAGGGCGTACTGCGCCAGCTCGCTCCAGATCTCCAGGCGCTTGACCCAATACTCCATGGGATCAACAGGGGCATCGCTGTCAAGCCCGCTGTAGGACCCCATGTAGTCAGCCACCATGCGGGTCAGGCGCTGGCTGTGACCGGTGGAGGATGCTGCTGCATGCACCTCCTCTCTAGTCACTGCTGCCGGAGCCTCTACAGTCCTGTAGAGCTCGTGGCTGAGAGACAGCAGGTCTGTGGGGCGCTTGCTGCTGGATGCAGGCACCTGCTGCTGCCTCTGTGCTGGCTGCTGGACAGTGGGGGTGGAAGGCTGGGGGAAGGCTTCCTCCAAGCGCTCAACAAGGGCCTGCTGCAAGCTCCTTATTTGTTGCGCTGGGTCTCCTCCTGCAGGCGGCAGGAACTGGCTCAACTTCCCCTTGAGGCGTGGGTCCAACATCATGCTGATCCAGATGTCCTCCCTCTGCTTCATCTGGATCACCCTGGGGTCTCTGCGCAGGCACGTCAGCATGTGCGCTGCCATTGGGAAGAGGCGGGCCACGTCTGCTGGCACATCGACGGCAGTGCTGCTGTCCTCATCCTCCTCCTCTGCCTCGTCAGCCTCATCCTCTCTCCACCCCCGCACCAACTCAGCTGCGCTGTGCTGATCCCCCTCATCAGCAGCCAGGTCAGGGACCTCCACCAAGTCCTCCTCCTCCTCCCCCTCAGAGGTGGACTGCGCAGCTGGTTGCCGCTCCTGCTGGTCCAAGGCTGCCGCTCCCTGTTCCAGCAAAGCATCGAGGGCCCTGTTCAGCAGAGAAACCAGGGGCACCCACTCGCAGACCATAGCATGGTCCCTGCTCACCATGTTTGTGGCCTGCAGGAAGGGAGCCAGCACAAAGCACACCTGCTGCATGTGCCTCCAGTCATCATCGGGGACGATGGACGGGATGTTGCTGGTCTTGTCCCTTCTCTGAGCTGCGGAAACAGTGGCCAGGGCAAGGTACTGTTTGACAGCGTGCCTCTGTTCAACCAGACGCTCCAACATCGCCAGGGTGGAGTTCCAGCGAGTCGGAACGTCAAGGATCAGCCGATGGCGTGGCAGATCCAGCTCCTTTTGCACGTCTTCCAGGCTCGCACAGGCTGCAGCCGAGCGCCGGAAGTGACGCACAACATTCCTTGCCGTTTCCAGCAGTTCGCCCATCCCCTGGTAGGTGCGCAGGAACTTCTGCACCACCAGGTTCAGCACGTGGGCAAGACAGGGGATGTGGGTCAGGTTTCCCCTGTCTATTGCGGCAACCAGATTGGCCCCATTGTCGGCCACCACCTCTCCGACTCTGAGGCCTCTGGGGGTCAGCCAAATCCTCTCCTGCTCCTGGAGTTTGGCCAACACATGGGTTGCCGTCAGCTTAGTCTTCCCAAGGCTGACCAAGTGCAGCAGCGCTTGGCAGTGGCGGGCCTTCACGCTGCTGCTGAGGCGGGGGGTTTGGCCAGGTGTGCCGGAGGATGGCAGAGGATCGGAGGAACCTGCTGCAGTTCCCCTGACCCTGCGGGGTGGCACCACCCACTGTGTTGCTGCTGCTGCTGTGCCCGCTGCTGCTCTCCCATCCTCACCCCCTTCCACCAAGCTGACCCAGTGGACAGTGAAGGACAGGTAGCGGCCTGTCCCGAAGCAGCTGCTCCAGGAGTCCATGGTGACGTGGACCCTTTCACCAACCGCGTGCTCCAGCCCTCGCTCCACATTGGCCATCACAAAGCGGTGCAGTGCAGGAATGGCCTTGCGGGCAAAGAAGTGTCTGCTGGGGAGCTGCCAGTCTGGGGCTGCGCAAGCAAGCAGCGCACGAATGTCGCTCCTCTCCTGCACGAGCGTGTACGGCAGGAGTTGGGAGCACATGGCCCGTGCCAGCAAGCCGTTCAGCTGCCGCATGCGACGGCTGCTGGGAGGCAGAGCCCTAACCACCCCCTGGAAGGACTCGCTCAAAAGGCTCTGGCGTGGCCTTTTGCTGGCACGGGAATCAGCAGACACAGCGGAGGAGGCCACTGAGGACTGGCTGCCAGAACAGGCCTCAGTGTCGGCGGCAGGAGTTGCAGAGGGGGGAGGAGCAGTGCGTTTCCGCACTCCTGCTGGTGCTGCTGGAGGAGCAGGAGGGTGGGTGGCTGCTGTTGCTGCTGCTGCTGAAGGCTGTGCAGTGATGGGTGTGGTGCCACTGCCAGCACCAGATGCCTTCAGCCTCTGGAACTCCTCATGCTGGTGGAAATGTTTCGCAGCAAGGTGGTTGATGAGCGAGCTGGTGCTGAACTTTAAGGGGTCTGCACCTCTGCTCAACTTCCGCTGACAGTGGTTGCAAGTGGCGTACTTGCTGTACACAGTGGGCATGGTGAAATATCGCCAGATTGGTGACAGAAACATCCCCCTACGGCATGGAAGCGCTGCTGCCTGTCTCCCTGTGGTGGTTGGGGGGGGGGGCTTGGGTGCGGCTGGTGGTGGTACTGGCAGATGCTGCTGCTGCTGCTGCTGAGCCTGAGACACCAGCAGGCTGTAGGACCTGTCTACTGCTGCCAATGCTTGCAATGATGCGCCTCCTTGCAAGGCCCACAAGCGCATCCTCCTCCTCCTCCTCAGAGCTGCTGAGGACGACATCCCCTGGAGGTGGTGGCACCCAGTCTCTGTCTGTCACCGGGTCATCATCATCCTCCCCCTCCTGAAACATGTCCTGCTGGGATGATGACCCCCCAAACTCCTCTCCTGATGCATGGATGGACTGCTTGACTGTCGCCACAGTCTTGCTGTCCAATCCCTCATCCCCCAAAGTGCCCATCAGCATCTCCTCCTCCAAATCGCCAACAACAGCAGACAATACCCTGATGGTGCCTGGGGTAAAAATACTGCTGAGTGACAGGTCGCCAACTTGTGATGGTGAACTGGCCTCCTCCCCAGACCCTGCTGGGCGGCTGCTGCGAACAGGGGTGGTGGTGGTGGTGGTGGTGAGGGTGGAGGCCTCGGATGCAGAGCTGATGGCGGGCTGCTCATCCTCCGTCATCAGTTGCACCACAGTGGATGCATCCTTTTCCTCAATGGGACGTTTCCGACCCGGCTGGAGGAAAATAGGAGCAGGTGCTACACACTGCTGCTGCTGTGTCTCTGCAGCGTGAGTTGCAGATGCTCCTGCTGGGCGGCGCCCAAGGCGTCCACGGCCAGTGGCTATGGGAGGAATGTTAGCCACTGACGCTGCTGCTGCTGCTGCTGAACTGTGCATGGTGGCGCGGCCGCGGCCTGCCACAATGCTGCTCCCTCTCCTCCTGATTCCCTTGCTGCCCTTCCCCTTGCCCAAACCGCGCTGGCTGCCACTTCCAGACATCTTCGATGTTTTGGGCGTAAAGACAAAAGTTTTTGAAAAGGGCGGGAGAAAAGTGGGGTACTTTAATGGAGTGGGTTGGTGGGTGAGGTGACTGAGTGAGTGTCCCGACTCGCTAGTACAGTAAGTAAGTAGTAACAGTCAGGAAGTACAACTAGCAGCAGTTACAATAATCACTATCAGTAGTAATCACAAGGAAATAGAGTGTGTGTACACTACAGACAGTGAGTGCATGCACGCGCAAACACACGCAGGAGCTGGCCTATGAACAGTGACTGAGTGAGTGTCCCTACTACAGTAAGTAAGTAGTAACTGTCAGGAAGTAGAATTTACAATAATCAATCAGTAATCAGAAGGAAATAGAGTGTGTGTACAGTACACAGACAGTGAGTGCACACACACACACGCGGGAGTCCGAGCTAGTAGCCTAGTATGAACAGTGACAGTGAGTGTCCTAGTACAGTTACAGTAGTATATAACAATCACTAAGTAGTAAAGGGACAGCAGAAATACTGTCTAATACTATCTAATACTAATACTGTCTAATACTGTCTAATACTAATGAGAAATAAACTAACAGAGGACAGGAGGACAGCTGCCCACACAGGCAGGCCCTGAGGCCTAAAGCTGTAAGCCTGCAGCAGCTGGCCTGTCTCTATGTAACACAAAAGCTACTAACTAAAATACAATGTCTATCTAACTAACAACAATATAGGTGTGTATAGGAGGTGTATGTGAGCAAAAACGCTAGGTAAATGACCACAATAAAGCTCTTGCTAAGCCAAAGCACAAAGGAGCAACTCTCTCTCTATGCAAGTCTCAGGCAAGGACGGAGAAACGGAAGATGGCGGCCGCTATTTATAGGGTAGGGGCTGGCCAGGGTCCCCCTCTGTGATTGGCTGCCGTCAGAGGGCCTGGGAGCCCTCTGATTGGCTCTAAGGACATCAATCTGGGCTATGACGCTATTCGAGCTCGGTATTCGAGCGCCGTTTGCTCGAATAGCTCGAATAGTGAATGGGCTATTCGCGTTTACTCGAATAGCCCATTCGAATAGCCGCAGCTATTCGGAGCTCGAATACCGAGCTCGAATAGCTGGAAAAGAGCTCGAATATTCGAGCTACTCGAATATTCGAGCTCTGCTGAGCACCACTGATGGCAGCTTCCATATGCCTCTTGCTTCATTTGTCCTTTGAAAAAACATATTGAAATTAATTGGGCTGTTTCCCCCTAAATTGTTCTTTAGTGTGTTATAGTGTCCAAAAAAAACAACAACCCCAAACTGACAGCATGCAGGAATTTTCCTAACCTCGCATTCATCCATTGACTAACATAGGACCACATTAAACAACACGTGCGGATATCTCAAATAAACATTAGAGTGTTGTCCAGAAAACACAATTGCATCCAGAACCACTGCCACAAATGGAAAAGTAGCTCAATTTCAAAATTGCGTGCACATTTATGTGCAAAATGCAAATTTCTATGCATTTTTTTCATTTTCACTAACATTAAAACATAATCTGCACATTGCACCAAATTGACTGGCAAAGAGTAAAAAGAAGCACCCAAAATATCTTAAATGATTGAAAATGTGTAACTACTTGTCCCTATTTAAACACTAATAGCTTTATCACTTATTATGACACTTTAATGATCTATACATCATTGTTTTTCAGGTCAAAATAAAATTCCAAATCACTCCACTGCTGAGATAGCAACACTGATTAACAGGAATTGTGTCTCATTAAAGGCATGGGTAGCACTATATGTATAAAGAGACACAACCCAGAGCATACCTTGGTCCCCTTAGTGGCCTCCCAACCCAATAGCTTTCCCTGGTATTATAGAGGTCCCCTCTAGTCTAGTGGCCACCCTTCACCTTGAGGCATTTCTTGGTAGTCTGGTGGTCCTCTCCTTCCTGTTCAGGCATTCCTTGGTAGGATTATGCTCCCCCTTACCCCTTAAAGTGAACCCAAGGTGAAAATGATATAGAGGCTGCCATATTTATTTCCTTTTAAACATGGTCAGGTGCCCGGCAGCTCTGTTGATCTTCTTGCAACAGTAGTGTCTGAGTGACAACCCTGAAGCAAGCATTTGGCTAATCCTGTCAGACTTGAGCCAGAGCACCTAATCTGCATGCTTGTTCAGGGTCTATAGCTAAATGTTTGGTGACATAAGATCAGTGAAACGTCTAGACAAATTGCATTGTTTAAAAGGAAGTAAAAATGTCTCCATATCACTCTCACCTCAGGTTCCCTTTTAGGCATTCTCTGATAGACTAATGGTCTCTTCCCCTTTAAGGCCTCCCCTGGTAGTCCAGTGGTCCCCCCTCTATCACACAGATTTCTGTGGTAATACCCTCAGTAGTGATGAGCATAACCTATTAATTACAATTATGGGACATGTTGTCTAAAAGTTTGCAATTCCAGCTATACATAATTACAATTTGGAAATTCAATTGATTTTGTGTAATCCATTTGTAATGTCGCATAATTATGCATACTTTTGTGGCAAAGTTAATAGCAAAGTCCCCATACATGCTATTATCACCAAGATTGCTTTGTATTTTAAGGGGAATAGTGGAAACAAGTAGACAAGGCAAATAACATTTATATTGTGCTTTTATCCTGGCGGACTCAAAACGCCAGAGCAGCAGCCACTAGGGCGCGCTCTATAGGCAGTAGCAGTGTTAGGGAGACTTGCCAAAGGTCTCCTACTGAATAGGTGCTGGCTTACTGAAAAGGCAGAGCTGAGATTCAAACCCTGGTCTCCTGTGTCAGAGGCAGAGCCCTTTACCATTACACCATCCAGTCACCAGTAACAAGATATTTTTCAAAAAGGCCTTATAGTTTTTGAGAACATTGATGTTTTAAAATTCAAGGGAAAACAATTTTTTTAAAAATGCAAAATGTAATCTGAGTGTAAAAAACATTTTTCCTTTGAATTTTTAAAATGGATTTGGAAAATCTACAAAAAACTACATGGTCTTTTAGATGTTTTTCCCTTGTTCCCATTATTCACCTTAAAATATGACAATTGTGGTGATATAACTATTAGAGTCGGCACAACAGTGCACGTAATTGTGAAATTATGGTTAATGATTGTGGTTACAAACTTAATTACAATTTTTACTGCAATTTCATATTGCGATTTTGCATTGTAATTGCGAATTATAATGCAAAATTACAATTATGCAAAATACGTGCTCATCATCACTACCTATCAGCAACAGGAAGCATTGCTAGGTAAGTATCTCTGATACAAAAGGTGTATTGATGTACAGTAGCATCAAAAATATTTAAGGAAGACCTAAAAACAACAATGACAGTATTCTCCAAACTAGAAATGATGCTTTCATGCTCCATTAAGTTACATCTGCTGGCTGCTTTGCTGACTCTCAGGGCTTTGAACTTGTGCTCCTAGCTTAGCTTGTTACAGGAAGCTCATGTACTGGCTTACTAACGTCTAACTACCTTTTATAGTTCAAACTAGCGACCTTAGCCCGTTTAAAAATGGGCTAGGTCTGTCTCCACGCGCCCGCCACCTGCATGCTCACAACCCCCCCCCCCCCCCCCGCCGTGTACATCATGCTGCTGTAGTAGTGAGAGAAGGGAGAGGTTGCTGCAGAGACATAGGGAAAGCTTAGTTAGGCTCTTGTTAGGCTTGTTAGCTTGCTCCTTGCTAATACATATTGCTAAAAAACACCACCAAACAGCTCTTTTGAGAGCTAATGTTCTTGTGATGTGTGATGTGACCCTGCACCAACTGGAGATCAGCAATGTGGTGTGTCACAACGGCAGCAATCTCATTTCGGCTTTGAGTTTGGGAAAGTTGACACATGTACCCTGCATGGCACATGTGCTCAATCTTATAATCCAAAGATTTGTGTCTAAGTACCCAGGTTAACAGGAGGTCCTGAAGCAGTCCAGGAAGGTGTGTGGACATTTCAGGCGGTCCTACACGGCCATGGCGTGCTTGGCCGATATTCAGTGGAGAAGAAACTTGCCGGTGAGGCGCTTGATTTGTGATAGCCCAACTCGCTGGAATTCAATGCTCCTCATTTTTGACGGCCTGCTACAACAGGAGCAAGCCATCAAACAGTACCTGTACAACTAGAGTGAAAGGACATGCTCTGGGGAGCTGGGGATGTTATGGCCGAAATACTGAACACTCATGCGTAATGTCTGTAGGCTCATGCGTCTGTTTGAGGAGGTGACCAACCTAGTGAGTCGCAGTGAAGGCGTCATCAGTGACTTGATCCCATATGCTTTCTTCCTGGAGTGTGTCATGCGTAGAGTGGTGGATCAAGCTGTAGAGGAGCGTGGCCAGGAACAGGAGGAGGAAGAGTTTTTGGAAACATCACCTGCGCATCATCAACACCTGCGGCATCACAGAGGAGGGAGGAGGAGGAGTCGTCTGGGGAAGAGGAGTCAGATGAGGAAGGTGGAGGAGGCAGAAGAACAACTGCAGCAGGCATCGCAGGGGGCTTGTGCTGCCCACCTTTCCCATGGTATTGTTCGTGGCTGGGGGGGAAGAGGAGAAATTACCTAACATCACTGAGGAAGAGCAAGACTAGATGGCTAGTACGGCGGCATCCAAATTTGTGCAGATGGTGTCTTTCCTGCTGTCCAGCCTGTTAAGAGACCCCCATATAAAAAAAATTCAAGGGGAATGACCTGTACTGGGTGGCAACACTACTAGACCCTAGGTATAAGCACAAAGTGGCAGACATGTTACCAAATACTCACAAGGCTGAAAGGATGCAGCACTTGAAACACCATTTGGCAAGTATGCTTTACAGTGCGTTTAAGGGTGATGTCACAGCACAACAGAATAAAGGTGCCACTACCAGTAATCTTCCTCTTCCTCCCATGTCCACGCAGGCAAGGACAGGACACTCTAGCCATCTCATGGTGATGTTGGACATGCAGACATTCCAGATCCACCCTCCACCAATGCCTTGACTGGCAGGTAACCGACTACTTGGCCTTAAAGGGACACTTAAGTCAAACAAAAAAATGAGTTTTACTCACCTAGGGCTTCCAATAGCCCCCTGCAGCTGTCCGGTGCCCTCGCCGTCTCCCTCTGATCCTCCTGGCCCCACCAGCAGCCACTTCCTGTTTCGGTGACAGGAGCTGACAGGCTAGGGACGCGAGTGATTCTTCTCGTTCCCAGATACATTAGCACCCTCTATGCTGCTATATGGTATATGATATATGCTATAGCAGCATAGATGGCTCTATTGTGGCCAGGAACGCGAAGAATCACTCGTGTCCCCAGCCTGTCAGCTTCTGTCACCGAAACAGGAAGTGGCTGCCGGTGGGGCCAGGAGGATCGGAGGGAGACGGCGTGGGCACCGGACAGCTGCAGCAGGCTATTGGAAGCCCCAGGTGAGTAAAACTCATTTTTTTTTGTTTGACTTAAGTGTCCCTTTAAGTGTGGATGTAGACACTCTGAGCAGCGATGAACCCCTGGACTACTGGGTGCGCAGGCTTGACCTGTGGCCAGAGCTGGCACAATTTGCCATCCATCTTCTGGCTTGCCCTGCCTCAAGCATCCTGTCAGAAAGGACCTTAAGCGCAGCCGGAGGCATTGTCAGTGAGAACAGAAGTCGCATAGGTCACAAAAGTGTTCAGTGCCTCACATTTATCAAAATGAATGAGGCATGGATCCCAGAGGGCTACTGCCTGCCCGAAGACTAAGTCAGTCGTAACACACAGCATCTCTGCCTGCACGCCGTGTGACTGCCTGCCCCAAGACTAAGTTGGTCCCCACACAGCATCTTTGCCTGCAGGCCGCTTGACTGCCTTCTCTGCCACCACCAACAGGGTCCAGGACTCCAGGTGGATTCCTGAATTTTTAAGGCTGCTGCTAGTAGCGGCAACTATAATAATTTTTCTGGTGCGAGTACATGCCTGCTTAATTTTTCTGCCTGCACTGCGGCTGCAACAACAAAACAAAAGGCATGTACATGTGTCAATTCCCCATTCGTGATCGTTACCTTGCCGCGGTGAAGGGGCTTGCATATCACAATGAAGCAATGACCAGCTAAATGAGTGTGTTGGGGGGCACACCTGACCCAAGAAGATAATAAGGTCGTTGCTTCATTGTGGACAGACCAAATTCGATCAGCTGGACACTCAGTCACTGTTGTTCTGCCATTCAGCTACCTCAGCCCGACCATATGGGCTTGAAAACCTCCATCGCCTGCACTCTTGCCATCACATGCACCAGTCCAGCATGGCCGTTACTACACATCAGCTGTTTGCGGTGCGTTACTCAATGAGTTTAGTCTGTCAGTGTAAAGCAGTACACTAATTACACTACCTGCTTGATGTATACACATGCAAGATGTTTTAAAGCACTTTAGGCCTCCAATTTAGCAATGCAATGTGCTTTCTGCCCTTAAACCCTGCTGTGCATCAAAACATTTTCCCCCGGGACTTTTGGCGTGTATCCCACTCCACCAGAGGTGTTAGACCCCTTGAAACATCTTTTCCATCACTTTTGTGGCCAGAATTAGTGTTTGTAGTTTTGAAAGTTCGCCTGCCCATTGAAGTCTATGGCGGTTCGAAAAGTTTGCATGTTCACAAACTTTTTTTGCATGTTCGCGTTTGAGGTTTACGAACCTAAAATTGGAGGATCTAGACAACTCTAAATGGAAACAGACACCAGGCTAAAACACCCTAGTTAGTGCCCTTACTGTTTCCTGTGGTGATGAGCACAGGCAGGTTTTAGCATGCGCACTATGCTCGTTGGCACTACAGACTAATAATCACCTGCTTCTGCCAAAAGTGGTGGCAAAGAGGATGTGAATATATAGTATGCTTAGGCAACAATTGGTAAAGGAGGCAAGTACTGGCTTACTTCACTAATGTAGACAACCGATTATTAAGCACAATCAGATGAGGTATTTTGCAAGAATAAGGTCCAGGTTTCATCTCGTGCTAGCAGTATAAACTAGTGAGAAAACATAAGGAGAGAAAAATGTCCTCTAGTGCACCTGTTGTTAATTTAATTAACACCAAATGCACTGAAACAGATTAACAATCCCCTTAATTCATCAGAACAATATCCCAGAAGTTAAAATGACTTAATTTGAGTTTTTTATATAAACAGTAGCAGGTGGTTTTGGCGGAAGGCACTTAGCACCGAGTGCCGAAACTAGGCGTCGCCTAGCAGTAATGTTATACTGCACGGGGCATGTAAGAGTAATTCAGTGTCCCAGCGATTGCTGGATTCTGAATTACTCCTCCCTTCAAGTTGCTACAACTCGGAAGGGTAATAGTAGTTAACGCCGCCGGGGATTTGAGTGGCAGCAGGGTGAGCAGTTATTCGGCTCACCCTGCACCCAGCTCACTGGCAGCGTACCAATACTTGTATATATATATATATATATATATATATATATATATATATATATATATATATATATATATATATATATATATTGGTGGGAAAAACTATTTGCCCCCTTCCTGATTTCTTATTCTTTTGCATGTTTGTCACACTTAAATGTTTCTGCTCATCAAAAACCGTTAACTATTAGTCGAAGATAACATAATTTAACACAAAATGCAGTTTTAAATGATGAGTTTTTATTATTTAGTGAGAAAAAAAACTCCAAATCTACATGGCCCTGTGTGAAAAATTGATTGCCCCCCTTGTTAAAAAATAACTTAACTGTGGTTTATCACACCTGAGTTCAATTTCTGTAGTCACCCCCAGGCCTGATTACTGCCACACCTGTTTCAATCAAGAAATCACTTAAATAGGAGCTATCTGACACAGAGAAGTAGACCAAAAGCACCTCAAAAGCTAGACACCATGCCAAGATCCAAAGAAATTCAGGAACAAATGATAACTAAAGTACTGTAATTGAGATCTATCAGTCTGGTAAAGGTTATAAAGTCATTTCTAAAGCCTTGGGACTCCAGCGAACCACAGTGAGAACCATTATCCACAAATGGCAAAAACATGGAACAGTGATGAACTTTCCAAGGAGTGGCCGGCCGACCAAAATTACTCCAAGAGCGCAGAGAAAACTCATCCGAGAGGCCACAAAAGACCCCAGGACAACATCTAAAGAACTGCAGGCCTCACTTGCCTCAATTGAGGTCAGTGTTCACGACTCCACCATAAGAAAGAGACTGGGCAAAAACAGCCTGCATGGCAGATATCCAAGGCGCAAACCACTTTTAAGCAAAAAGAACATTAAGGCTCATCTCAATTTTGCTAAAAAAAAATCTCCATGATTGCCAAGACTTTTGGCAAAATACCTTGTGGACCGACGAGACAAAAGTTGAACTTTTTGGAAGGTACGTGTCCCGTTACATCTGGCGTAGAAGTAACACAGCATTTCAGCAAAAGAACATCATACCAACAGTAAAATATGGTGGTGGTAGTGTGATGGTCTGGGGTTGTTTTGCTGCTTCAGGACCTGGAAGACTTGCTGTGATAGATGGAACCATGAATTCTACTGTCTACCAAAAAATCCTGAAGGAGAATGTCCAGCCACCTGTTCGTCAACTCAAGCTGAAGCGATTTTGGGTGCTGCAGCAGGACAATGACCCAAAACACACCAGCAAATCCACCTCTGAATGGCTGAAGAAAAACAAAATGAAGACTTTGGAGTGGCCTAGTCAAAGTCCTGACCTGAATCCTATTGAGATGGTGTGGCATGACCTTAAAAAGGCGGTTCATGCTAGAAAACCCTCAAATAAAGCTGAATTACAACAATTCTGCAAAGATGAGTGGGCCAAAATTCCTCCAGAGCGCTGTAAAAGACTTGTTGCAAGTTATCGCAAATGCTTGATTGCAGTTGTTGCTGCTAAGGGTGGCCCAAACAGTTATTAGGTTCAGGGGGCAATTTCTTTTTCACACAGGGCCATGTAGGTTTTGAGGTTTTTTTCTCACTAAATAATAAAAACCATCATTTAAAACTGCATTTTGTGTTCAGTTATGTTATCTTTGACTAATAGTTAACGGTTTTTGATGAGCAAAAACATTTAAGTGTGACAAACATGCAAAAGAATAAGAAATCAGGAAGGGGCAAATAGTTTTTCACACCACTGTATATATATATATATTTATAGGTAATTTAAAAACTATACCCATTGCTGACTGTGCAGCAAAAGGTTCACAGTATTAAAACCATCTACCAGTTAAAGGGAACCTAAACTGAGAAGGATATAGATTTTTCCTTTTAAAATAATACCAGTTGCCTGACTTTCCTGCTGATCCTGTCTCTCTAATACTTTCAGCCACCCACCCCTCAACAAGCATGCAGATCAGGTGCTCTGACTGAAGTCAGACTGAATTAGCTGCATGCTTGTTTCAGGTGTGTGATTCAGCCTCTACTGCTGCCAAAGAGATCAGCAGGACTGCCAGGCAACTGGTATGTTTTTAAAAGGAAACCTCCATATTCCTCTCAGTTAAGGTTCCCTTTAAAGAGAAACTCCGACCAAGAATTGAACTTTATCCCAATCAGTAGCTGATACCCACTTTTACATGAAAAATATAATGATTTTCACAAACAGACCATCAGGGGGCGCTGTATGACTGATTTTGTGCTGAAACCCCTCCCACAAGAGGCTCTGGTACCGTACGGTACTCTGGGCAAACTGCCACAATGTAACAATGACACACACAGGAAATGGCTGTTTATAGCTGTCTGTTAAAGCCAGAACAGCTACATAATCTGCCCACAGTAACAATGTCACCATGTAATACATGTCAGAATGTGAATCTGGGAGAGGAAAGATTTTACAATGAGCAAACTCTGACTAAATCATGTATACATAATTATTGTAAAAATTAAGCACCTTTTTATATTAAATTATTTTCACTGGAGTTCCTCTTTAAGGTAAGCATTCACAGGCACACTTCAGTTAAATATTTGTTTACCAATGTTTCTTTTATAGGCAATCACCATGGCAACACTTTTCTTTTATACATAGATGGTTTAATATTTATGGAATATTATCATGCTTTCAAACCTTCTGTTCTTAGTTTGTCTACAATTTCCTGGAAATGCATTTCTCTGTAAATTCTATAATAACAGTCTATGGCTCATAGCGCACACAAGTAACATTTGGTCACAAACTGCCTTTTAAAATACTCTATTTACCTATATAGAAAATTTAATGTATATTTTTTGTTCAGTTTTAAGTGAATCCATCTCCTGAATAAAGACTGATTACAGTTAATGATCTCTGTGTATTTCTGATCCAGCAAGGCCAACACTGTGCATAGTGAGCTCTCAAAACGCATCCTTTGGACCCCTTATTATTTTCCTTCCATTCCTCTGTGGCTTGCACTTTGACATTAAATATGGTTTCGCTACTCCTCCTTCAGACATAAAAACAATGAATGGGGATTCTGTAATCAGTGCTATGGAACCTTTGGGCGTCCAACTATTTTATAACAATGTGAATATGTCATGTTCATAGTATATCAATTTACATAAACACACCATTATGCCACATAATCAGTCCTGAGGATTGCCTGCCCTCTCATTTAAAGAGAGTGAAAGGTCAAGGCAGTGAACTAAGCATTTTATCATAAGAAACTGAAGGAACAGTGTGTTAGTTTTTAAAGTAAAGCAAAACTGGTGTGGTGATCTTAGCATAGACCTTTAGGCAGAACAAAGAGTTAATATCCAAAATCCTAACCCTACAGGATATCTAATACGCAAGTCAATCACATTTAGCTCAGTTTCTTGAGTCATTCAGAAGATAATACACCACACTCCACAGAACTGAGTATTCTGTGTTCAAATAGGTTGTGCAAAACAGCAATTTGCCTTCTTAAAACAGAAGGTATTTGCGATTATTCAGGTTGGAGTGAGCATATAGGGTTTCCCACTCCCGCATCTTGCAGTTCATGGAATTGAACTGCACGTGCAGATGATGGCAACATGATTTATGGATCTGGGTCAAAGGACCTAACCCAAGTGGATTGTGGATAAGAGCACAGAACAGAATGGAGGGCCCAAGTTCTCACATGGATAAAATGATCTATACAAGTGTGTTAACTCCTTACTACCTCAGTTTTAAAGCCAAATAAAAATAAACAAATAAGATAAATCATTTTTTATGTGGTAGTAATGGTGATGAGAACTTCCCTGGAGTCTCAAACTCTTATTTCAATGTAATTTAAAGGCTTTAATCCTAACTCTGAAGTGTAGTGTAGTGAACTGAACTGAAATCTGAACAGCAGCCATGATGTGAGATAATGTCTGGTTTATTCAGCTCCACATCAGATACACACACACACACACACACACACGCGCGCGCACGCACGCACGCACGCACGCACGCACACACACACACACACACACACACACACACACATATACCTGAAGAAGCAGGGGAAACCTGCAAAACGCATCACATTTAGAGTTGTTTCAGTCTTATACAACTTTTTTTGAAAGAGATTTCACTTGACTCAAACTGGTTTTAATATATTTATGTTTCATCTACTATTACATTAGCCTTTTAAACTGTTCAACAATGTCCTGTTATTAAGAGTGTTGGTTCAGCCAGACACTATGCAGTACAAGAGAACCAGAGCAGGAAAGGAAATGTGTAAGCTAGTGTTAAAGGGGCACAGTAGTGAGAAGGATCTGTAGGCTGCTCCATTTCTTCACTTTTAAACAATGGCAATTACCTGGCTGTCATTCTTAACTCTTTGGCTGCCGTAGAGTCTAATAATGCACCTGAAACAAGCTTGCAGAAAATATAGCCAGACTTTAATCAGAGCACCTGCTGTTCATACTCATTCTGAGTCTGTGGCTGAAAGAAGTAAAGACACAAGATCAGTAGGGTAGCCAGGCAATAGACATAGTTTAATACGAAAAATGGCAGTCTTTCCTGTACCTTTAACTAGGGTGTCCCTTCCATGACTGTTTAAGCCCCCTTTCAGGAGTCAGGACCAGAGCAGTTTGCCTGGTTTAGATGTCCCCAGTTTAGATAGCCAGGCATAGGTATTACCAGTATAGATAGTCAGGCATGGGTGTCCCCAGTATAGATAGGTGTCCCCAGTATAGATAGCAGGCATTACTCACCTCCCTAGATCCAGTGATGAGCAGCTCTCCCCGCCTCCTCTTTCCATGGCATCCAGCCGTGCACTTCTGCTAAGTTCCGAGTCTTGGCTTGATGACGTCATCAAGCCGGGACCCGACAGTAGAGGCAGTGCGAGGATGGATGCCATGCAGAGCGGATGAAGATTGACCATCACCGAAGGAACGCAGGAAAGGTGAGTGGATCCTCTTCTTCCTCTTCAGCCGCCGCTGCACTGTAGTGATCATTACGATCGCCAGCCGATCATGTGATCAGAAGCCAATCACCATGGCTCCTGATCAATGAGGGGGGATGTCAGCTGTCGCATGACAGCTTAATCTCTCCTCTCAGATGTGCACAATTGCGTTGTGAGTGGCGGCACTTCAGCGATGTTAAAGTTACGTTCTATCACCAGCAGGCAGACGCACAGAGGACGTAACTGTAATGTCCATAGCCCCAGAGGGGTTCATCTTTTTAGTACATATATTTGTCCTCAAGGTAATTGTTTTATTTTTTGCATTATTATTATTGGTGTGTATTTTTCACAGAAACTGGGGATCATAATAAAACACATTTTGTAGCAAATTGGAGGAAGTATAGCAGTTGCAGAAAGTCTGTCTGATAGCAAAAAAAACTGTAAGTGGTTCTAAATCTATAAGTCTACAGACTACAAAACATTCATTGGCAAAACTCTTAATACCGGATAAAGAAAATTAATTAATTGTAAGTAAAACATAATGCAGTTTTATTTCAATCAGTTTTTCAGGTTTCTGGGATAGTATTGTCGTTTACCTAAGGCATCCTCATTTCCAGAGTACTTCATCTGGCAAGTTTTGGCTCCCATGCAGCCCAAAGGTATCAACTTTTGTGCCTTTGATGTTTAGATTCCCAGGTTGTTCTGCCATGAATTGGCTCTGCATTTTTGTTAAATATTCTGGGGCTATATCTTTAGTGTCTATACAACAAATGCTTAGTTAAATTACTTTTTCTGAGGTATTTCTCATTCAGCACATAGGCCAACTTTTCAGTTTCCAAAACACCCCCTTCCCCTCATTATTACTTCCGCTGGAGCTAAAACAACCACTATTGCAAAAAGTAAAATGAGCTGTAAATTACTTTTCTAATATTTCTGTCTCGTACAGTGGATAGTAAAATTCTGACAGAACTGATAGGTTTTGGACCAATCCATTTCCTCATGGGGATTCTCGAGATTTTCTTTGTTTTGAAAAGCACGTACTGAGTGGCCATTGCTCTGTCCAACTGCCAAAATATTGTGAAAGTGGGTAGGGAGGCCATCTGACAGCTTTCTATAAATCTTTTGCAGGCAGTGTTTTTGTAAAAAAAAAAGTAATTAAGTAAATACGGAGACTCTCCCATGAATAAGTGGACAAGTCCAAAACCTGTCAGTTCTATCAGACTTTACTAACTACTGTACATGACAGCAACATATTAGAAAAATAATTTATAGCTGCTATTTCTCTGAGAGAAATGCACTTCTTATATGTATGTGTACAAATGTATTTAAAATTTTATTTTTTTGCAACATTGGTCCTTTAAAATTGAAGTGAAAATTCAAAAGCATGTAAAATAATTAAAGACCTGTGCACACATTGCTCAAAAAGGCTCCCTATTCAATTTACTTTTCTTATGTGTTTTCTCATAGGAAATGTTTTCACATCTTATCAATAAAATACCCTTCCAAGCCCCCTCAGCAAGCAAGGAAATGTGCAAAACAAGTTTGATATGATTATCTACTTTTTAGTACTTTTTAGTTGCTAGGCATTGACAAGTTACTTTGTTGATAAGATTAAAAAGGTATCCCGATCCAGATAGTGTAACCACGGAGATGACGTCCATGACTCCATTGAGCCAATCAGAGGGCTCCCAGCCAAAGCCCTGGCAACCAATCACAGAGGGGAACCCTGGCCAGCCCCTCCTGTATATAAGGCAGGTGCCATGATGAGAATCTTGTCCTTGCTTCTGACTGCTCACTGAGAGACATCTCCAGTGCTGTTGGCTAAGAAAGTGCTGTATTACTGAGTTAAACCTAGCGTTTTTGCTCCTAAACACCTGTACTACACCAGTAATTTATTGTTTTTTTTTAGTTAGCTAGCTTGCATTTTGATTTTATTTAGTGTGACAGTCAGACTCAGTGCTGCAGCTGCTAGGCTAGGTTAGGGCCTGCCGTGTGCACAGGCTAGTCCTGCTGCCAGCCTTAGCTAAAGTATAGCTTGTAGGTTATTAGGGATTAGATTACTGTACTACTACTACTACTACTACTACTACTACTACTACTAGTCTTATATTGTATGTAGTTAGTTGTTAGAGAGAGTACTACTACTGTGTTGGCTTCATTTACTACAGATAGTTACTGCAATGCTGCTGTTAGAGTCAGTCAGTGTGTGATAGATAGTGTGTGCTCCTGTCACTCCATCAATTGAAGTTCTACTAGTACTACTACAACTAGTCTACTACTACCAGTTATATATAGTTAATTTGTATTGAGTTAGCTTACTTTAATTGCAGTGCTGTTACAGTGTGACAGGTAGACAGACAGTTAATGTGTCAGTGTATGCTGCTCTGCTGTCACTCCGTTAGTTGAAGTTCTACTACTGCTACTATCTACGAGTACTACTGATTTGAATAAATAAAAAGTACCCCACTTCATTTGGACACATATAAAGTTGTACTATGTCTTCTAGGAATGGCAGCCAGGGGGAGGGGCAGCATGAAAAGCAAGGGCAAGAGGAGAGGGAGCAGCATTGCCGCCACCGTCGGCAGTTCTGCCGCGTCAGTGTCCATTCCACCGCTAGCCACTGGCCGTGGACACACTGGGTGCCCATCTGTTAGGGGGAGTCACGCTGCAGAGGTGCAGCAGCGTGTAGTGGCCATTTTCCTGCAGGGTCATGGGCGCACATTGGAGGAGAAAGATGGTGGATGAGCAGGCCACCACCAGCTCTACAACAGCGATCTCTACCCACCGCCAGGGTCCACACAGAATATCTTCTGCTGCCATTCTGCCACCAGCTATTATGCCCCTAGAATAGCTGTATTTTGTTGGAAAATTTTTTTTTAATTCTTTTGAGATGTCTGGGCTGAAAACTGTGTTGTCCCAGTTGTGCATTGGACATAATGTGGGCTGCACGACTGCTGTCTGGAACCTCCTGATGTTAATTTACAGCCATTTCTTTTTTTTTTTGTATTATACCTCCCCACATAAACAATTGATTTTTTTCTTAAAAAAAAAACATGATGCTTCATGCATCATTTAATATAAAATACGTTTTGGAAGCAATTTAAAGATTTAAAGTACAGTTCCGGATTTCAGTCCGGATACCGGATTGCCGGATAATGCGTTCGGATATCTGGATCTACTCGGATTTCCAAACGGTTTGAATCCAGAAATCTGGATTTATCCAGATTTTTTGCTATCCGGAACAACCCGGATATCAAAAAGAGGTATCCGAGCACCACTGTTTAGCATAAGGCACTGTAGACACATGCCTACAGGTGCCTGATGATAGGAAGGCAACTCACACTGCTCCTCAAGTGCCTCCCTCCTTTCCTATGCAGAGTCCTGAGCAAAGTGTAAATGAGAGGTTACTCACCCGGCTCTCGTCATTCTACTGACAAGATCTCCCTTCAGTCAGGGGCAATTGTATACCTAGGGTACCTCTGGCTACCTAATACAGCTGTGCCACAAGTGACATCTAGGTCAGCCAGCACAATTGAAGCGTGGTTTGGCAGGGATTTGTGGGTTCATGGAGGGTGAAGTCTAGGGTGCCAGGACATCTGTGCCTATAGGCTCCTGTGATGTAAAGCAGGGCTTGCATCGATGACGGGGGGGGGGGTTGTTTAGGGTTAGGTATTGGTTGGGGGTCAGTTATGGTTAGGCATCAGTAAGGGGTCAGTTAGAATTAGGCATCAGTGGGTGGGTGGGAGGGTCGGTTAGGTTTAGGGCTAGGCATCAGAGGGGTTTGGTTATGGTTAGGCATTGGTAGAGGGAGGGCTTGTGTGAGAATAGAATTAGGTTTAGCGAAAATATCATTTCAATCTACTGATATTTAACCCGCAAACTTTTGCAGCACTGATTTTGCATGTTCGTCTCCAGCTAATTTAGGCAGCTGATAAAGCAGATAGTACGATAACTCTAAATGTTACCGATAATCTACAATTAACCACAGTAACTTAACTCTCACATTACACCACTCCTGCCTATGCCTTACACCAACTCCCACCTACAGCTAAAACTAACCTCCCTCTAGACATTACCCCCAAGTACCTGGTGCCCCCTGTAACTGAACCCCTGGTCCCCAGATAATACCCTCCCACCAGCATTGTGGCTTATGGTGGTATCCAAATAACCTTGAGTGCCTGGTGCATATTTTACTGACTTGTATCAGTGAGAGGTCTTTGTATAAGCAGGTGTAATGCATAGCGGCGAATCAATGACTAGTGGAGGTCTTGGGACGTAAAAAAAAGGAAGGATCCAATTAATAGTTCCATGATCTGTAATTATAATGCTACTTTGGCCAATCATTTTTTTAGCATTTACAAAATTATTAATGCATTGACTAATAGTAATATGCAGTGTGATGCAACAAAAAGCATCTATGTATCCACAAAGGAAAGGTTTCACCAAGTCATCCAGTTCGTATTTGTTTTAAGAAACTCTTTTCTTTTCAGTTCATTCATCTAGTTGACATACATAGTCACAGATAGGGGCTGCAGCAAAGGAGCTGCCCTGTGGTTCTGTTATGGATTGCATAGTCTGATGATTCATTCATGTGCTTGTGACTGCATCTGTCTGCAATATGAAATTCTGAATTTGAAGACTGCAAGCTTGCATTTGGATATGTGTTTACTCTTATGATTTAGGACTGTGTCGAAAAGGAAGTTAAAAAAAAATCTGAGCACCGTGTCTAGAAAGGAGACGGCCTTTTGTGTAACATCAGTGCCACTGAAAGTGCTTTTTAAAGACACAACATGTAAATAATAATTTGTAGATTTTGCTGTATTAGCACTACATTTAGTTTACATTGATAAAAAAGTTCTTTTGAAAACAATTTAGTGAAGTCTAGAGCTTCCCGCAGCCAATGAGCCACAAGTTTCAGTGTAGTTACAGTTCTCACAATTAACAAAAAATCCTAGCCAAACCTACAGCAGGGGATCTGGCCTCAACTTAGAATCTCTTGACAATATCAACCCAGAACTGTCCACCCTTTTAGACTAGTGTAACGATTGGTGTCATCAAGAACAGATTTTCTCATTATTGGTGATCTGCAGTATCACCAATAATACAGATGCTATCCTTGATTATGTGGTGATCTGCAGAATCACCAATAATGCGACTATAGCAAGACACAGGACAACCAGATGTAAAGATAGGTGTTTGGTGCAACAATATATATATAGAGATACTCACTACCCCAGAGGAGCTGGTAGAAGGAGATAGCTCTATTGAACACAGGAATACAAACTCCAGCAAGCTGGAGATGCAGACAAGGTAGTGAACAGTTCACCCGAGGAGCGGGTGGTATACAGTAAGGCAAGGGTACTGATCACCCGAGGAGCGGGTGATTCAAACTGCACTGCAGCAGGAGATCACCTGAGGAGCAGGTGATTAAGACTGTACTACAGCTGTGAATCACCTGAGGAGCAGGTGATGAGGATAGTGCTGTAGTTGCTAGTCACCTGAGGAGCAGGTGATTAAGACTGTACTGCAGCCACTGGTCACCTGAGGAGCAGGTGATTCAGACTGAACTGCAGCTACTGATCACCTGAGGAGCAGGTGATTAAGACTGTACTGCAGCTACTGGTCACCTGAGGAGCAGGTGATTCAGACTGTACTGCAGCTACTAATCACCTGAGGAGCAGGTGATTACTATACTGAGAATCTCTCACCAGTGACTAGGCTCACTGGTGAGGACAGGAGAGTCAGACAAGCAGATTCGGCAATGAATGGACAGATACAGTACAGAGACAGAAGGCTAATCAGAGTAGTGTTCAGGCAGAGTCGGCAACAGGATCAAATAGGCAGAAGCACAGAATCAGTAAGCAGAAGAGTATTCAGAGCTAGCAGAGGGTCATAACAAATAATACAATTCAATTAGTGTTTTAAGCTATCAACAGAATCTGACTAAGTGTGGATCCCCAGCTCCTGCTGGTTCTAGCACATTTTGGGATCTGACTAAGGTCTGAGTGCTTACACGTAGCATTCACAACAGCAGACGCGGAGGAACTGACAGGCTGGTCCTATATATACTGAAAGTGCTCCACAGCGCTGCCCCAGTCACTCAGCCAATGCGGAGCACTGCTGGAGTCAGCTGACCGGCCGATCAGCTGACACCCCTTCTACTCGCATAAAGGTCCTGTCACCTGGCGTGTCGCACGCGTAGCCCTCAGTCTATGTGCAACTGAAGGACCAGGCAAAACACCAGCATGTAACTGCGCGGCGAAGGCCACCGGCTGAGACGCAGGGATAGCCGCCTTGCCGCTTACCGATGCGGCGGTATCTCCACTATCTATTACAGTACCCCCCCCCCTTAAGGAGTGGACCCCGACCCGGACACTTCCTACCCGGCTTCTCAGGGTGTAACTCATGAAACTCTTTCTTTAAATCCTTGGCATGCATGCGGCAATCCGGTACCCAAGTTCTCTTCTCCAGGCCATACCCCTTCCAATGAACCAGGTACTGTACAGAATTCTGCACTAATCAAGAATCCAAAATCTTCTCGATCTCATACTCAGGTTGGTCGTCAATCATCACAGGGGTGGGGGGGGAGAGGAATCCACATGCACAGCAGGCTTCAACAAAGAAACATGGAATGATCTCACACCTCTCATGCTGGCTGGGAGATCAATCGCATATGTCACGTCATTAATTTTTCTGGACACAGGGTATGGGCCTACAAATCTGGGTCCTAACTTAGGTGATGGTTGCTTTAACGCCTGATGCCGAGTAGACACCCACACCCTATCTCCTGGGGAACACTTCCACTCAACAGACCGCCTCTTATCCGCCTGTTTTTTCTGAGTCTGGAAAGCTTTCCCCAGATTCCTTTTTACTAGCACCCAAATCTCCTTTAATGCCCTTTGCCAATCCTCTAGGGCCAGAAAAGGAGAAGATGCCACTGGTATTGGAGAAAATTTGGGAGACCTCCCGAGACCACCTGGAAAGGAGAAAAACCTGAACAGGAACTCTTCAGATTATTATGCGCAAATTCCGCAAATGGCAGGAACTTTACCCAATCTGACAACGCATCTGCCAGATAACACCTGAGAAATTGCTCCAGAGACTGGTTAACCCTTTCGGTCTGTCCATTGGTCTGTGGGTGGTAGCCTGAGGAAAATTAAAGGTCCATACCGAGCTGGTGGCAAAAGGCTCTCCAAAATTTCGACACAAACTGGACTCCCCTATCTGACACTACATTCTCCGGAATGCCATGCAGCTGGAAAATGTGCTGAATTAAGAGATCAGCCGAGGGGAGTCCTTTCAGAGGGACGATATGAGCCATTTTACTGAACCTATCAACTACCACCCAGATGACCTACAAAGTCCATAGACAAGTGAGTCCAAGGTTCATTTGGCACCGGTAGGGGTTGTAACGTACCTACTGGTGCCTGGCTTACTTCTGGCACACACAGAGCACTCTCTCACAAACTCTTTACAATCAAGTGCCAACGAAGGCCACCATTCATATCTGGCCAGTAGGTCCTGATTTTGAGCAGCCCCGGGATGCCCTGCATTCTTTTGGGCATGGAACAATTGTAAGAGTTGTAGGCGAAAAGGAAGTGGCACAAACAGAACCCCCTCGGGCTTCCCTTCTGGGATATGTTGTTGGTAAGGCCCTAGGGTAACCGCCCAATCTTCCCAGGTTTCCGTGGCTGCTACCACCAGCTTTTGAGGTAAGATGGTCTCAGGGGTTGATGGCTGAACTGTCTCGGGCTCAAAACACCTAGATAATGCATCTGCTTTGACATTCTTACTTCCCGGTGTATACGTTCTAATAAATCTGAACCTTGAAAAGAACAGGGACCAGCGAGCCTGTCCGGGGCTAAGTCTTTTGGCCCCTTCGATGTACTCCAAATTTTTATGATCAGTATAGACCGTGATCGTATGTTCTGACCCTTCAAGCCAATGGCGCCATTCTTCAAAGGCTAACTTAATGGCCAAGAGCTCCCGATTGCCAATATCATAGTTCCTCTCGGCTGGAGAGAACCTATGAGAAAAGAAGGCACAGGGGTGTAGTTTGCCTTGAAGGTCAGAGCGCTGAGACAGCACAGCCCCAACCCCAATCTCTGATGCATCCACCTCAACAATGAAGGGGAAGGTGACATCTACGTGTCTCAAAATGGAAGCAGAACAAAATAACTTCTTTAGCATAGCAAAGGCAGACTGTGCCTATGCCGACCAATGGTTAGTGTCAGCCCCTTTCTTGGTAAGGTTGGTGAGGGGTGACACTACAGAAGAAAACCCTTTTTTAATGAACTTCCTGTAGTAATTGGCGAAGCCAAGAAATATTTAGAGCGCCTTCAAACCTACAGGTTGAGGCCACTCCAACACAGCAGAGACTTTTTCAGGGTCCATGGAAAGACCTGAAGTGGAAATGATATATCCCAAGATGGGGACTTCAGTGACCTCAAAGAGGCATTTCTCTAACTTCGCATACAACGAGTTCCACCTTAATTTTCTTAAAACAAACTTCGCATGCTTCCGATGTTCTGTTAGAATGGGTGAGAAAATCAGTATATCGTCCAGATATACTAGCACAAATTTTCCCAGGACTTCCCTAAAAACTTCATTGATTAACTCCTGGAAGACGGCAGGGGCATTACACAACACAAAGGGCATGACCAGATACTCGTAGTGCCCATCGGGCGTGTTGAATGCCGTCTTCCATTTATCACCGTCCCTAATGCGTACCAGGTTGTATGCCCCTCGTAGGTCTAGTTTAGAAAAGATACTGGCATTGGTCACCTGAGCAAACAAATCGTCAATCAAGGGCAGTCTATAGCGATTTTTTTACTGTGATCTTATTTAAACCCTGATCCTTAATGTATTCCTGCATAGCCAGCTTCTCTGGCCCCGACAGATTGTAGAGATGTCCTCTAGGAGGCATACAACCTAATCTTAATTCTATGGGACAATCGAAACTCTGGTGGGGTGGGAATTTATCTGCTGATTTTGAACAAAACACGTCAGCAAATTCTGCGTACTGCACTGGCACCCCTTTCACCTGAACCTTGGTGGCGCAAACCGCAACTTTCTCCAAACAATGATGATGACAATGGGCTGACCAGCTCTGTAGCTGACCTGAAGCCCAGTTAATCTGAGGGGAGTGTAGTTGCAACCCGGGCATACCGAGGATAATTGTAGAGGTTGCCATTTGCAGGACAAAGAACTGTAGTTTCTCCCCTATATTACACAACAACGAGGGAGTCTGGGAAAGAGGCTGTCTACACTGTAACAGAGAGTCATCAACTGCTGTGATCAGAATCTGACGGTCTAAAGTGAGTAAAGGAATCCCCAATTTTTTGACAAAGTCATAATCTATAAAATTGGCTGCAGAGCCTACGTCCACGAATGCCTCTGTGGGCATGGCCTGACCCTCCCAGGTAATGGAGCAAGGGAGGAGCAAATGGTTATTGTTTAGAGGTAGAAACGGCTCACCTAGGGTATTACCTCTGACTACACCTAGGTGGCAGCGTTTCCCGACTTTTTAGGGCAATTCTGGACAATGTGACCCTCCTCAGCACAATACAGACAGAGTCTTTCTGACCTTCTGCGATTCTTTTCCACTTGCGTTAACCTAGAGTGACCGATCTGCATCGGTTCATCTTGAGGTGACGAGGGTGGAGAAGAGGCGTAGGAAAAAGATCTTACAGAGTTTTTCCCACGGGTCTGTCTTTGATAGCGAAGGTGGCGATCAACCCGCACCGCCAAAGAAATTGCTTAGTCTAGGGATTTAGGCTCAGGATGCCCTAACATCAGATCAGAAACTGCATCAGATAATCCTGACAGAAAACAGTGTTCCCCATCTAGCTGATACGGCCCACCTCCTAAACTCTGCGGCATAAACCTCCACTGGATTACGACCCTGCCTGAGAGTCTTTAGTTTCCTCTCAGCCGTGATAGCAATATCCGGATCATCGTATATAACGGCCATGGCCTTAAAAACTCTTGAACTGAGGATAACGCCTCATGCTCTGAGTGAAGACTATATGCCCATGTTTGTGAATCTCCTGACAAGAGGGTTTTTATAAACTTCACTCTCTGGTTCTCAGATCCTGACAGATTGGGCCTCAACTCAGAATAAGATAGCACACGATTTCTGAAATTCTGAAAGTTAGATCTTTGCCCAGAAAACTTTTCGGGTACGGACATACGAAGGTCTGTGACTGGAGGGGATCGCACTGTATCAATAGCCGTTTGAAGTACATGTACTGTCTCAGACAATTGTGTGATCTAAGTATGTTGGGTATTGATTACCCTGGTAAGATTGTTTACCGCAGTGATCAGGACTTCAACGTGACTTCGCAGTGCGTCCATAATGTTTGGTCTGCTGTTCTGTAACGGTTGGTGTCAGCAAGAACAGATTTTCTGATTATTGGTGATCTGCAGTATCACCAATAATACAGATGCTATACCTGATTATGTGGTGATCTGCAGAATCACCAATAATGCGAGTATAGCGAGACACAGGACAACCAGATGTAAAGATAAGTGTTTGGTGCAACAGTATATATATAGAGATACTCACTACCCCAGAGGAGCTGGTAGAAGGAGATATCTCTATTGAACACAGGAATACAAACTCCAGCAAGCTGGAGATGCAGACAAGGTAGTGAACAGTTCACCTGAGGAGCGGGTGGTATACAGTAAGGCAAGGGTACTGATCACCCGAGGAGCGGGTGATTCAAACTGCACTGCAGCAGGAGATTACCTGAGGAGCAGGTGATTAAGACTGTACTACAGCTGCGAATCCCCTGAGGAGCAGGTGATGAGGATAGTGCTGTAGTTGCTAGTCACCTGAGGAGCAGGCGATTAAGACTGTACTGCAGCCACTGGTCACCTGAGGAGCAGGTGATTCAGACTGAACTGCAGCTACTGATCACCTGAGGAGCAGGTGATTAAGACTGTACTGCAGCTACTGGTCACCTGAGGAGCAGGTGATTCAGACTGTACTGCAGCTACTAATCACATGAGGAGCAGGTGATTACTATACTGAGAATCCCCCACCAGTGACTAGGCTCACTGGTGAGGACAGGAGAGTCAGACAAGCAGATTCGGCAACGAACGGACAGATGCGGTACAGAGACAGAAGGCTAATTAGAGTAGTGTTCAGGCAGAGTCGGCAACAGGATCAGATAGGCAGAAGCACAGAATCAGTAAGCAGAAGAGTAGTCAGAGCTAGCAGAGGGTCATAACAAATAATACAATTAAATTAGTACTTTAAGCTATCAACAGAATCTGACTAAGTGTGGATCCCTAGCTCCTGCTGGTTCTAGCACGCTTTGGGATCTGACTAAGGTCAGAGTGCTAACACGTAGCATTCGCAACAGCAAACGCGGAGCAACTGACAGGCCGGTCCTATATATACTGAAAGTGCTCCACAGTGCCGCCCCAGTCACTCAGCCAATCCGGAGCACTGCTGGAGTCAGCTGACCGGCCGATCAGCTGACTCCCCTTCTACTCGCATAAAGGTCCTGTCGCCTGGCGCTCGCGCGCGTAGCCCTCAGTCTATGTGCAACTGAAGGACCAGGCAAAACACCAGCATGTAACTGCGCGGTGAAGGCCGCCAGTTGAGACGCGGGGATAACCGCCTTGCTGCTTACCGCTGCAGCGGTATCTCCGCTATCTATTACAACTAGCAAAAACTCCATTTAGTAAACTTCTGGTCTCTCAATGGAAAAATGTGTTTCTTCTGAATAGGTTATGCACAATACTGATAAAGCAGCAGATAAAACAGTTATTGTCTGTGCCAGAGTTTAAGCTAACAGACACATGACTTTTCTGCTCTTTAGAGACATACACTAAATTGTATAAAACAGTGTACAATACTGCTAAAACAGTAGATAGCACAATTACAGTATGGGCTGTTTTCTGTCTATTCTAGAAAAAATAAACAGTTAAAGAGGAACTGCACTACAACTTAAGTAATTCATTTCTACAATATACATTTAAATGATTTAGTCAGTGTTTGCCCATTGTAAAATCTTCCCTCTCCTGGCTACATTTTTAGTGCTGGCAGGTGATGTCTGCAGAAGGAGATACTGCTTGATTATCAGTTGGAAACATCTGTTATTTCCCACGATACAGCAAGGTTCACAGATGGCAAATTGTCAGGACCATGGCCATGACATCACCACAATATCAGCCATACAGAGATATTAGAGAAACACTAATAATTTAACATGGGAAAAGGAGTATCAGCTACTGATTAGGATGAAGTTCATAAAGTTCCTGTTTAAGCTCAGCGCACACACACACAAGGACAAGGAAAGTCACCAGTTAGGGATCATTATCCAATCCCTCAGGCAATAATATGGGGCTAACACTATACAGATGCAACACCAGCCTAGCGACATGTTCTGTTGCTATGCGGGGGGGGGGGGGGGGGGCAGAGGGACAATGGAGCTGCACGCAAGTGATGTCACGCAGTGATTTGGTCAGTTGAGAGAACAATGCTTTTGGCCAGCGATCAGCCATCTCGATCCATCTGGTAGATCACTGGCGTCAGCAGGGGATGCTATACACACACTTGATTCTTGGCATAAGTGGCATTTGATGACCCCTCAACCAAGTTTCATCTAGCATATGGATGGGGGGGCATAGCAGACAGACCATGTAAAATGTCAGTCTGCATGAATTAACGTTTTGGTTATTGGTTCTGTTCTCAGCATCACTTTGGGGTAAATTTGTCACAAATTGATATTTGTAATTACTTTCTTGGGACTGCTTGTTATTTATTTGTGTTTCCTCTGCAACTGGCTGCCTAGTGTGAAACTAAAAGCTTCTAATGAGCGCCCAATGTACTTGTGACAGATTTTGCTCTGCTCGTATTGCCATTTTTAGCTTCCATTATTCCTGATGGACAGCACATGTTATATCTGACAAATGTATGGCTTTTTCTTATCCATAATGAGCACAGGGAAGAGTTAAGGTGCTCAGTGATGCAGAACCAGGCAACCTTGGCTATATCAGACAATATAAGCAAATAAAATGCACAAGCAGAAGTACACCTTTGGCAATTTAAAGCCAGCAAAACTTATGGCATCCATTGCAAAAGCTGACTTATAGGTAGTGTTGGGCGAACATCTAGATGTTCGGGTTCGGGCCGAACAGGCCGAACATGGCCGCGATGTTCGGGTGTTCGACCCGAACTCCGAACATAATGGAAGTCAATGGGGACCCGAACTTTTGTGCTTTGTAAAGCCTCCTTACATGCTACATACCCCAAATTTACAGGGTATGTGCACCTTGGGAGTGGGTACAAGAGGGAAAAAAAATTAGCAAAAAGAGCTTATAGTTTTTGAGAAAATCGATTTTAAAGTTTCAAAGGGAAAACTGTCTTTTAAATGCGGGAAATGTCTGTTTTCTTTGCACAGGTAACATGCTTTTTGTCGGCATGCAGTCATAAATGTAATACATATAAGAGGTTCCAGGAAAAGGGACCGGTAACGCTAACCCAGCAGCAGCACACGTGATGGAACAAGAGGAGGGTGGCGCAGGAGGAGAAGGCCACGCTTTGAGACACAACAACCCAGGCCTTGCATGAGGACAAGAAGCGTGCGGATAGCAATTTGCATTTTGTCGCCATGCAGTCATAAATGTAATACAGATGAGAGGTTCAATAAACAGGGACCGGAAACGCTAACCCATCACAGATGTTCATTGTTCATGTTACTTGGTTGGGGTCCGGGAGTGTTGCGTAGTCGTTTCCAATCCAGGATTGATTCATTTTAATTTGAGTCAGACGGTCTGCATTTTCTGTGGAGAGGCGGATACGCCGCCGATCTGTGACGATGCCTCCGGCAGCACTGAAACAGCGTTCCGACATAACGCTGGCTGCCGGGCAAGCCAGCACCTCTATTGCGTACATTGCCAGTTTGTGCCAGGTGTCTAGCTTCGATACCCAATAGTTGAAGGGTGCAGATGGATTGTTCAACACAGCTACGCCATCTGACATGTAGTCCTTGACCATCTTCTCCAGGCGATCGGTGTTGGAGGTGGATCTGCACGCTTGCTGTTCTGTGTGCTGCTGCATGGGTGTCAGAAAATTTTCCCACTCCAAGGACACTGCCGATACCATTCCCTTTTGGGCACTAGCTGCGGCTTGTGTTGTTTGCTGCCCTCCTGGTCGTCCTGGGTTTGCGGAAGTCAGTCTGTCGGCGTACAACTGGCTAGAGGAGGGGGAGGATGTCAATCTCCTCTCTAAAGTCTCCACAAGGGCCTGCTGGTATTCTTCCATTTTGACCTGTCTGGCTCTTTCTTCAAGCAGTTTTGGAACATTGTGTTTGTACCGTGGATCCAGAAGGGTATAAACCCAGTAATTGGTGTTGTCCAGAATGTGCACAATGCGTGGGTCGCGTTCAATGCAGTCCTAGGCCGAAGAGGTCATAGCCTAGGGTCACAAAACCTGTTTATTGGGCAATTTCAATGGTGGCGAGTCTGACGCACATAAAACGCAGCAATGGCCGTTAGCAACGTCTGAATCTCACGAAATGTCTCATGCAGGTAGAAGACATATTGTTAGACTTGGGCTCCAAAGATGGGTTCCCTACATCTCTGCAAACCAGAGTTACAGGGCTCCAAATTTGGTAAAATCCCCTATAGGCTTTCATTGGGCCTCCTATTTACAGTTCCAAAATCTCACATCTTTTCAAAGGGCAATTACTCAGCAGTGGCAAATTTTCTAGCATTGTAGGGACCCTTAGGGGGAACATGACTGGTGAGTTTCGGGCCCCTAGGCCAAAGAGGTCATAGCCTAGGGTCACAAAAACCTGTTTATTGGGGCTATTTCAATGGTAGTGATGGTGACGTACATAAATCGCAGCAATGGCCGTTAGCAAAGTCTGAATCTCACGAAATGTCTCATGCAGGTAGAAGACATATTGTTAGACTTGGATTCCAAAGATGGGGTCCCTACATCTCTGCAAACCAGAGTTACAGGGGTCCAAAATTGGTAAAATCCCCCATAGGATTTCATTGGCTCCCTATTTCACTTTCCAAAATCTCACATCTTTTCAAAGGGCAATGGCTCAGCAGTACCAAATTTTCTAGCATTGTAGGGACCCTTAGGGGGAACATGACTGGTGAGTTTCGGGCCCCTAGGCCGAAGAGGTCATAGCCTAGGGTCACAAAAACCTGTTTATTGGGGCTATTTCAATGGTAGTGATGGTGACGTACATAAATCGCAGCAATGGCCGTTAGCAAAGTCTGAATCTCACGAAATGTCTCATGCAGGTAGAAGACATATTGTTAGACTTGGATTCCAAAGATGGGGTCCCTACATCTCTGCAAACCAGAGTTACAGGGGTCCAAAATTGGTAAAATCCCCCATAGGCTTTCATTGGGCCTCCTATTTACCGTTCCAAAATCTCACACCATTTCAAAGGGCAATGGCTCAGCAGTGGCAAAACTCACCAGTCATGATCCCCCTAAGGGTCCCTACAATGCTAGAAAATTTGGTACTGCTGAGCCATTGCCCTTTGAAAAGATGTGAGATTTTGGAAAGTGAAATAGGGAGCCAATGAAATCCTATGGGGGATTTTACCAATTTTGGACCCCTGTAACTCTGGTTTGCAGAGATGTAGGGACCCCATCTTTGGAATCCAAGTCTAACAATATGTCTTCTACCTGCATGAGACATTTCGTGAGATTCAGACTTTGCTAACGGCCATTGCTGCGATTTATGTACTTCACCATCACTACCATTGAAATAGCCCCAATAAACAGGTTTTTGTGACCCTAGGCTATGACCTCTTCGGCCTAGGGGCCCGAAACTCACCAGTCATGTTCCCCCTAAGGGTCCCTACAATGCTAGAAAATTTGGTACTGCTGAGCCATTGCCCTTTGAAAAGATGTGAGATTTTGGAAAGTGAAATAGGGAGCCAATGAAATCCTATGGGGGATTTTACCAATTTTGGACCCCTGTAACTCTGGTTTGCAGAGATGTAGGGACCCCATCTTTGGAATCCAAGTCTAACAATATGTCTTCTACCTGCATGAGACATTTCGTGAGATTCAGACGTTGCTAACGGCCATTGCTGCGATTTATGTACGTCACCATCACTACCATTGAAATAGCCCCAATAAACAGGTTTTTGTGACCCTAGGCTATGACCTCTTCGGCCTAGGGGCCCGAAACTCACCAGTCATGTTCCCCCTAAGGGTCCCTACAATGCTAGAAAATTTGGTACTGCTGAGCCATTGCCCTTTGAAAAGATGTGAGATTTTGGAAAGTGAAATAGGGAGCCAATGAAATCCTATGGGGGATTTTACCAATTTTGGACCCCTGTAACTCTGGTTTGCAGAGATGTAGGGACCCCATCTTTGGAATCCAAGTCTAACAATATGTCTTCTACCTGCATGAGACATTTCGTGAGATTCAGACTTTGCTAACGGCCATTGCTGCGATTTATGTACGTCACCATCACTACCATTGAAATAGCCCCAATAAACAGGTTTTTGTGACCCTAGGCTATGACCTCTTCGGCCTAGGGGCCCGAAACTCACCAGTCATGTTCCCCCTAAGGGTCCCTACAATGCTAGAAAATTTGCCACTGCTGAGTAATTGCCCTTTGAAAAGATGTGAGATTTTGGAACTGTAAATAGGAGGCCCAATGAAAGCCTATGGGGGATTTTACCAAATTTGGAGCCCTGTAACTCTGGTTTGCAGAGATGTAGGGAACCCATCTTTGGAGCCCAAGTCTAACAATATGTCTTCTACCTGCATGAGACATTTCGTGAGATTCAGACGTTGCTAACGGCCATTGCTGCGATTTATGTACGTCAGACTCGCCACCATTGAAATTGCCCAATAAACAGGTTTTGTGACCCTAGGCTATGACCTCTTCGGCCTAGGACTGCATTGAACGCGACCCACGCATTGTGCGCATTCTGGACAACACCAATTACTGGGTTTATACCCTTCTGGATCCACGGTACAAACACAATGTTCCAAAACTGCTTGAAGAAAGAGCCAGACAGGTCAAAATGGAAGAATACCAGCAGGCCCTTGTGGAGACTTTAGAGAGGAGATTGACATCCTCCCCCTCCTCTAGCCAGTTGTACGCCGACAGACTGACTTCCGCAAACCCAGGACGACCAGGAGGGCAGCAAACAACACAAGCCGCAGCTAGTGCCCAAAAGGGAATGGTATCGGCAGTGTCCTTGGAGTGGGAAAATTTTCTGACACCCATGCAGCAGCACACAGAACAGCAAGCGTGCAGATCCACCTCCAACACCGATCGCCTGGAGAAGATGGTCAAGGACTACATGTCAGATGGCGTAGCTGTGTTGAACAATCCATCTGCACCCTTCAACTATTGGGTATCGAAGCTAGACACCTGGCACAAACTGGCAATGTACGCAATAGAGGTGTTGGCTTGCCCGGCAGCCAGCGTTATGTCGGAACGCTGTTTCAGTGCTGCCGGAGGCATCGTCACAGATCGGCGGCGTATCCGCCTCTCCACAGAAAATGCAGACCGTCTGACTCAAATTAAAATGAATCAATCCTGGATTGGAAACGACTACGCAACACTCCCGGACCCCAACCAAGTAACATGAACAATGAACATCTGTGATGGGTTAGCATTTCCGGTCCCTGTTTATTGAACCTCTCATCTGTATTACATTTATGACTGCATGGCGACAAAATGCAAATTGCTATCCGCACGCTTCTTGTCCTCATGCAAGGCCTGGGTTGTTGTGTCTCAAAGCGTGGCCTTCTCCTCCTGCGCCACCCTCCTCTTGTTCCATCACGTGTGCTGCTGCTGGGTTAGCGTTACCGGTCCCTTTTCCTGGAACCTCTTATATGTATTACATTTATGACTGCATGCCGACAAAAAGCATGTTACCTGTGCAAAGAAAACAGACATTTCCCGCATTTAAAAGACAGTTTTCCCTTTGAAACTTTAAAATCGATTTTCTCAAAAACTATAAGCTCTTTTTGCTAATTTTTTTCCCTCTTGTACCCACTCCCAAGGTGCACATACCCTGTAAATTTGGGGTATGTAGCATGTAAGGAGGCTTTACAAAGCACGAAAGTTCGGGTCCCCATTGACTTCCATTATGTTCGGAGTTCGGCCATGTTCGGCCCGAACCCGAACATCTAGATGTTCGCCCAACACTACACGTGACCCGTTCGGCCAATCACAGCGCTAGCCGAACGTTCGGGTAACGTTCGGCCATGCGCTCTTAGTTCGGCCATATGGCCGAACAGTTTGGCCGAACACCATCAGGTGTTCGGCCGAACCCGAACATCACCCGAACAGGGTGATGTTCTGCAGAACGCGAACAGTGGCGAACACTGTTCGCCCAACACTACTTATAGGCAGAGACATTGTCCATTTGAAAGAGAACGTTATACCTCAAATTGCCTTACATCATCTCCTTGATAGCATCAGTCAAGTAAATGATAAAACAGGTCTAGTTGTCAACCATGATGGTCTGTCCACAAGACAGTTAGTCAATTATGAGTATGCACACAGCATTCCAAAACACAAATGCCATGATCTACCATGCAGGGAGTGGTTTGAATTTAGGGGGATTTTGGATTTTTGGAGTCAACATGCTGTTATTGAGACTGCAAACTTCCAATACACCCAGATCCCTCTCCATAAGGGGTTAATTTAATTTAACCTCCTCACTAAATTATATGTTGTGTGCAAGTTTTTTTTTTACCCCATATTCATAACCTAGCATTAAAAACAGGTACGGTACTCTAATTCATAAGTATATAATTTACCAATGCTATTAGGTGGGCAGCATGGTGGCATAGTGGCTAGCACTCTCGCCTTGCAGCGATGAGTCTCCAGTTAAAATCTCAGCAAGGGATTATATACACTGAATTTGTATGTTCTCCCTGTGTCTGAATGGGTTTTCTCTGGGCACTCTCGTTTCCTCCCACATCCCAAAACATACAGCTAGGTTAACTGGCTTCCCTAAAGCACACCCTAAAAAATGCCACTAGACGATGATGTACAAATGAGATTGAAGATGTTGGTATTATATAAATACTAAATAATAACAAGTGTAAAATAGCATTCAATTTAATTTCAGATCTTTGAGTAGAAAATATTTTAGAAGCTATCCTTTACTTGGACACAAATGTTGAATGAGCATTCAAGAATATGTTGAATCTGCATATTGTATCTGCTAAATTAGATATGCTGTTACACTTGTAGTGATTTACACTGCTCCCTGTAAGTACAATCTTAATTAACCATCTACCAGTTTGATATGACTTGTTCCCCTCCAAATAAGTTACTGCTTTTTGTCTTTAGAAATTTCATTATCACAGCTTGTTCTGCTCATGTCATAATTTATATTCTTGCGAATTGCCTCACACTGTTCTATATAATCTTTCGTTATGTATCATGGGATTGCTTAACTTATAATTGTTTTTTTTTCAGTATTTAATAGCTTTTTGCTCTTCATAGTGATTTATCTCGTTTTCTCTTGCCATTTAGTTTTACACCTTAGGTTTCTCATAACTGTTTTTTTCGGAGAAAATTATTTGACTTAAAGCTCCAGAAATATATATTTGTCTAGTCCAGTGTGAGTAATCTGTAGACAACATTGATTTTAACTGTGTTCATAAGTATCTTGATGTCAAATAATAATACATAAATCACATTTAAAGTGAAAATTCACTATTGCTGAGAAAAAGGATAATCCGTTCAATTGGTATAACATTTAATTAAAAAAGGGACCAATCTAAGTGTCTTTCTAGAAAGATGAATTGTTGGAGAGGTCTTCGGTCCTTGATCCTAGTAAGAGTCTTTGGGACTTTAATTATCTCTATTTTATGACTTCTAGTTTTCTAATCATCTTTTTGGCTTATTAAAGATTTTGTATATGCTTATTAGATGTTCTCAATAATTATGTCACTCTGCTAGGGTGTTGGCTTTTCAAATGTCCTTACTCGGTGACACAATGGGCCTAATCCAATTTACTTTTTCTCGTAGCCTAGGTGATAGTTTACCTCTTATAATAAGATGTCTTTAAAGCCACCAGGATGGGGGAAAATACTCTGAATAATTTTGACAGTACTTTTCCACCTATTTTTTGGTACTTTTCTAGTGGTAGAAAAGCATTGTTCTTCTTAAAGCAATGGCAGTAATGAAGTTTTGCTGAGGCCTCTGTAATGCTATAAGATGTAGTTCTTTTTAAGCCTCAAGGTGTCCTGGTTGCTAAGCGCTGATGTAGGCATCTGCATTTGGATGTAGACATTAATGCGCTCACCAGGAAGTGACCAAGGTTCCTGTCATTGGCCAAAATGAGTTTGTGGGAATATCCATTTTGCCAGCATGGGTGAAAGGTAACAACCCAAACAATGCAGTGTGCTTTCTCTCCACTTGTAGCCCACATTACATTTTTCAGATGTGCTGTCACAATGCAAAAAAAAATGTCACAATGCAGCTGATTTCTTCTACCCCTATCTGCATGTGATGAGATGTTTGTTAACACCTTGGCTCATTAAATTATTCAAAGTTTTGCCAGTGCCCACTTTTGATCTTTATCTATGCAATGTTTATCTGTTTGAATTGCAAGGCATGAATTTGCTTGCTTTATTATTGAGCAGATTCTCCCTATTGTAAAAAAGTGCCCCGTGGTGCTATATCCTTGTACAGTAACTGTATATCACACTTTGCTCTTGAAATCTTGAGAGCTGAAGGTGGGCATTATCCTTTTAGTGAAGTTGATTGGTTACTGCCAGAGGATAGCACATCAAGAATCTCCATCCTATTTGATAATTGTTATTGAATCGGATGAAAATTGGTATCGTCAAAAGCATGCTCGATCAACGATGCAACCAATTTTGGGCCGAAACTGGCCACATGTAATGATCGGACATGCTGGAAAATCTTGGGCTGATATGCTCTATTGGGTGTGTGGTGGTAACGGCGTGTGTTAATCGCGATGACGAATGCGGTGTAAACCCTGGCCATGTCCTCCCCAAATGTAGATGTATCCCTCCCACCCGCCGTTGCCCCTGCATAAAAACTTTACCTGTACAGTGTCAGCTGCTGTGTCTGCACTCCTGTTCTGGATTCGTGCCCAACATAATTGCTGGTGCATTGCACGTGTGGCACATGCGTGACGTTACACACGCATGCAACATGTAGTATGCCGGGAACCACATGGGGCGTGAACAAGGAAGAGGAGTACAGAGTACTGGAGGGACACCAGACAACTAAAGTATTAATGCTGGGGCACTGGAGGGTATATCTACATTAGGGGGACAGTGGCAGAGGGTGGGCTAAGATGTCGGATCAAGGCCGATTCTTCAGAGATTTCATGCTGAAATATATTGGGAATTGGTCTGTGTTTTATGGCAGCCAACAGATGTCTCTCCGATTAGATTCGATGAGAGAGAGATCTGTTTATTGGTCGATTGGCTGCCAAAATTGCTAGATGTATGGGTACCTTTATAGATAGATCAAATCTTACAGGGATCTATCTCTGGCACACACTAGGGACAGAATCTAATAGATTCCAGTATAAGTTGTGTGATACTGGGGAAATGATGTATTTGGAGGAGGAGGGATATAATGGTATGGCAGATATGGTGCACTTGGTACAAATGAGGTCACCAATTTTTAACCATTATTCACTTACAGTGACATTTCCAGTAATGGCTTCAGAAACTCCAAATTCCTAGCATATTTGTAGCATGCTCTCCTTGACGCTCCTGTGCCACTTCATGAGTTTTGACACTATTTTTTCTAATTTCAGAGTTCTTTTATAAATGTCTCGCATGAATCTCCACCTCTTCTTGATGTTATTTACTGTAAAAAATATAAATAATTTATTAGACTGCAATGTTTATAAAAAAAAAATTCAAACTTTTTACTCCCCATTTCAAATATACTATATAAGCAATTTATGTGTCTCTATATAGCATTATATATAGAAATAGTATGCAGTGACTGACAGCACTGTACAGAGTACATAGTCATGTCAGTGACTGTCCTCAGAGGAGCTCACACTCTAATTTCACCATAGTTAATAGTCATAGTCTAACGTCCTACCATATTATTATTATGTATTTACTGTATATATAGCACTGACATGTTTGGCAGCACTTTACAGAGTGCAGAATCCATGTGCTGACTGCTCTCAGAGAAGCTCCATATCTTATCCATACTATAATCAGTCAAATGTTGTAAGTTCCTATTGAACTGTAAGGACAACTTCTCATAGATACTCCTCACCTGTATGTTCCTAGGAGGAAAATGGAGTATCAGCAGTAAACTCCTGCAAATACATGGAAAATAACACATCAAGGGGAGATAGCAATCCAATTTTCTATTGTGCATCATATATGTGAACTAGAAACATCCCAAAAGCTGCACATAAGGACCCCCCCCATATTCCTCTTTCCACACCACTATTCTATGAAACCGTCCACAAGGTCTATGCACAAATAAAAATACCCATTTGCACTATCATTAGTGTAAGTGCTCATTACTTGAAACCACCCAATTAATTTACCCCACCCATGCAGAGAGAGATGTAATTACCATATTTTTCGGACTTTAGGATGCTCCTGACCATAAGATTCACCTCGGTTTAGAGGACCAGAACCAGGGGAAAAATATATATACTAAACCTGGTGCATCCATGGTGAAGGGACATCTTGTGGATTATGCCCCCTTGCACCTTATGCCTCTTTGTACCTCTTGTGTCTCCCTGTGTCCTGCTCTATGCCCCTTTGTGCCCCCCTTTTGTCCTCCTCTATGCCCCTTTGTGTCCTTGTGTTCTCATTTGTCCCCTGTTTCTTCCTCTGCACGAGCACAGTACAGGGAGTACCCGACATTGTGGCGGGTTGGAGGTACGTATTGGCTGGTGTTCACAAGTCAGGAACTCCCTGCATCTGGACTATAAGACGCAGTAACTTTTTCCCCCACTTTTGGGGGAGAAAAATTGAGTCTTATAGTCCAAAAAACACAGCATCTGTTTGTCTGTCTGCCCATCCATCTGTCTGTCTTACTGTATAAAGTTATGCAACTGCTACTTCTTTACACCTAAAGCACATGCTGGAAAATGTTACTTTTGCTTATCTGTGGCATCTTCCAGCCCCCCATAGTGTGTCAGGTCCCTTGGCGTCCTCTGGGTTTCCTCTATTCTCCTGACATTCTTCAATATCTCTGCAAATGACACTCTAGTCATGCCAACTGTGAGGTTCCATCTGCATGTGCTCCACAATTGTGGTCCCATTGCTGGGAGCATTCTGTGCAGGCACAGTTCCCAAAAAATGTGCTGCATATGCACAGAACGCTTTCAACGATGGGACAATAATTGTAGAGCACGTGAAAATGGGACCCCAGGCATGCACAGTTGGAATGGTCCACCTTTAGAGATATTTTGGAGCTGACAGTGGGTGAACACAGGGGA
The DNA here is from genome assembly GCF_040937935.1 of Hyperolius riggenbachi. NCBI lineage: Eukaryota > Metazoa > Chordata > Amphibia > Anura > Hyperoliidae > Hyperolius > Hyperolius riggenbachi. The sequence continues at coordinate 137,442,929 of NC_090646.1, read as the reverse complement.
CCACAAGGATGCCAAGGGACACGACACACTACGGGGGATGGAAGAAGCCTCAGGTAAGTAAACATCACATTTTCAGCCTATTTTAGTTGTGCTTTAAATAAGGCCCGGTTCACATTAGCGGTGGCTATCCGGAATAGCCGTGCCGCAGCCGCACCGGAGCCGCACCGCATGCTGGCCGGACGAAACGGACGCACGGCATAGCAATGTAAGGCTATGCCAGGGTTCACATGCGTCCGTTTCGTCCGGACCGGAGCCGGACCGGATCCGGACTCCGGTGTCCGTTCCAACATGCGCTATTTTTGGGTCCGGCTCCTCCGGCAGCCGTATCCGGGGCGGAGCCGGACTGCACCATCCGGCCAATGGAAACCAATGAGAACCGGAGAGCGCACAACACACTGGCAAAAAATCCGGATGTTCTACCCCACTTCCTATGAGGATTGTTGCGGCGATATTTGCTGGGGACACATGGGCAAGCATTTTGGAGTGGAGCAGCACAGCTGGATCCGGATCCGGAGATGTTGGCAGCATGTCGGAGGTGGAGGTGAGTGCTAAACAGCAGAGGGCCTGATTCCACAGGTCCCCCTTCTGCTGACCTCCCAGACCTCAACATTTTTTTTTGTTTTTATACAGGTTGTTACTATCCGGATCCGGACCGCAACCGTGTTCATACCGCACGGAAACCGTATGCAACCGGACCGGATCCGGACAGGAACCGTACGGTTCAGGTCCGATCCGGCTCCGGTGCGGTCCGGACATCCGGTGCGGTTTTTGCAAAACCGCAAGTGTGAACCGGCCCTAAGGCAAATCATTTGTATAAAATAAAAACAATATAGTACATTTAATGATCATTATATTAGCCTGACATGACTTGTATTAATATAGGTAACAAGACTGCAAATTGAAATAAACTATAAGGTTTATTTTTAACTTTCACAATCCTAAGGGCACAAGCCGCCCACCTTGACAGTTCATTTAGAGCTGAGAGGTTGATTATGACTGGCATAGACAGAGGGCAGAAAGAAAATGACATAATTATTGGAGAACTCTCCTGGTCATTTCACAGTGTGCGTTGCCCGCATTGCATGCTCTCCAATTAGCTAGATTGAAGTCATTATAAGTCTGAAAAAGTGGATTGTCAAATAGTTACTTGTAATAAAGTATCTCGGCTCTTAGCACAACATGGAGAATAGTTCGACTTATATTATCTGTGTGCACTGCTGTGAAACATAGTGGCTGGCATGTGTTTATGGCAAAACAATTTTTAGATTTAACTGCATTGTAAAATTTGACCAAACATATTCATAGGAAAAGAAGGCTTTATTAAGATCACTTTAATGTTATGCAGTATAACTTCTGTGCATTGAGAACAAACAACTTCCAATGCAAGATTGTTCCACTGTTATTTATTAAGAGGAGAGAGTAATAGAAATCCACAGCTATATAAACATGTACAATATTGCACGTGTTGCAGAATTCTTAGAAGCCAGCAAAAGAAATATTAGAATTTAACCCCATTGCATATTTTTGTAACTTGATGATGCAATTCCATGTTATGTATCCCATACTGTAGCATTAGTATAGATCATAAAAATACTGGGCAGCAATCCTTATATGTATAGGTTAATTTACTGAAACTGGGGGCAATGTATATATGTTACCCAGGAACCCTGGGCCTGTTGTAAAAAAAAAGCCTCTGGATACTGGAAAGGCTTCCCCCGTCCTCCTCAGTCAGGCCGAACCAGTGATGAGACTCCCTGAAGTGCTGACACACTGCACTTGTGCAACAGCATGCATCCGCTCGGGCTCCAGCAGAAAAAGCCAAGCCTGATCGGGTCCATGCTACTGCACAGGCTCGGACAGGTTGTGTATGTTTATAGTAGCATGGACCGATCAGGTTTTGGCTTTTTATGCAGGCAGATCCATGCTATTACGCAAGCCACCCACAAGCGGCTTTTTAGAGTTCCCAGCACTGGAACGGCCCAGTGAAGGAGCACAAGGAAAACTTCTCCAGGATCCAGATGCTTCCCCTTCCTGAGATGAGAACCCCGGAGCAACATTTTTTTCCCTACAGATACACTATAAAGTTTTATGTAAGTAATTGTATGTCTACTTGTGTGCGTGCATCCACAGTGTGAACTTCCAAGCAGTCCTGGGACTTCTTCTGGTGCTCCTTCTGATATTTGACTGCAATGTCTTGATCAATACTGATTCCCTACCCTTTTAGCAAACTTTATGCTGGTTTACTACATGCAGAGGGTTACAAGTGTACATAATTTAAAGTAAATTAAAATCAAGGCCAGGTTTCTTGGATAAATTACATTTTTTAGTGTTTAATAATTTCAAAATATCAACCTATCAACCCTGATTGATGGGTTAGTGAACATTACATTTTAAAACCAAAAAATGTCCACAAATATGACTTTGACAGAGTTTACCATAGTTTAACTTATACATGTTGTCAATCGCTAATGCATTATGCATTACAATAGCTATAGTGATAATATTTAGCTAGCTGTGACCAGTAGTCGTTTTCTATTGAAAATTGTGCAAAGACTGGAGAGAAAGATGTCTGCACTCTTCCCTCTATCCCATCATCTCGCTTACATGAAGAAATCAGAGAGGAACTGTAATGAGGCAGCAGCCGGTCTCTTCCCATGCACACAGTTGGTGAGAAATGTAATCCTTGTAACCAGCAATGCAGCAAAATCAGCCTTGTAATTATAACAATTGGCTGCTGGCCAGAAACTCGTAATCTGTCAACAACAGAGTGAGAGGCTAGGTGTTGAGATCTGTCACTAAACCAGTGTGCTACCCATAAAAGGTAGATGTTACAAAAGCACTTCACTGCATTATGAATAACATAATGTCTTAATTCACATTATACTTAACCTGGAGGACAGCATTAGTTCCTCTGATTTACATACTTTATGCTAGGTTGGGGTTGAAGTTTGGCTTCTGTGGGAACAATAAAGGAAAGAGGCGCCCTGGGATATTAAAAGCGTTTAAAAACAGCTAAAAACAATCGATGTTATGAGGTAGCTTACCTCAATGACGAAATCTCTGTAATGATTACAAAAGATTTTTATTAGCACAAGCGGCAACGCGTTTCACGGGTCACAGCCCGCTTCATCAGGCCAATTGCAGTGCCTATAACAGCAACAAAAGACTCCTTAATATAACTATGCATTGGAAATCATACCATTACAATCGTAGAAATTTCATATTAAATCAGATCAGATTTGGATCTATCACATATTTACAGATCTATTTATACATATATATATATATATACATACAATCATGCGCATAGGCATAGCAGCTTGATATTTCATCTCTATATATATATATAAATATCAAGCTGCTATGCCTATGCGCATGATTGTATGTATATATATATATATATATATATATATATATGTATAAATAGATCTGTAAATATGTGATAGATCCAAATCTGATCTGATTCAATATGAAATTTCTACGATTGTAATGGTATGATTTCCAATGCATAGTTATATTAAGGAGTCTTTTGTTGCTGTTATAGGCACTGCAATTGGCCTGATGAAGCGGGCTGTGACCCGTGAAACGCGTTGCCGCTTGTGCTAATAAAAATCTTTTGTAATCATTACAGAGATTTCGTCATTGAGGTAAGCTACCTCATAACATCGATTGTTTTTAGCTGTTTTTAAACGCTTTTAATATCCCAGGGCGCCTCTTTCCTTTATTGTGCTAAGTTTACCCCCGAACAGATCCTGCTTGAGGGGCGGTGTCACACCACTTGTGGGGTTCCACAGTGGCTGTCCCAACCTTTTTTCAATAAGAGAGCGACCTACTGTCCGGTCCTGGCTAGGACCACCCCGAGTGGAGTCGGGTTTATTGTCTCCACCTGCTTCCTGTGGTTGGTTGCCCCCAGCAACCCTCCTTTGTGAGTAGTGCTTTTTACTCTTTTTCTTTTCAAATTGTGGTATCATACATATTGCACTACTGGGCTCCCGTTTTGTCTCCTGTGTCTTTTCCTATAGGGTGCTGCATCACCCCCACCACTTTTGGCTTCTGTGGGAAGCTTGAAACCATTTCCCTTGCAAGTAAATTCCATCAAGTATCTCCAAAACAGTATTTCCTTCAATATAAATACTGCTTTTGTTACACATTTGAAATGAATACAAAACTCCAAGTGAGCTACAAAAGATACAAGTTCACGTTCCATTTCAAATACTCAAAACATAAGATCACTTTATCAGAGCTTTCATCATAATTCTGTGGTGGGCCTATTACTGACGCCACCTTTTGCTGAAGTGCATGAAATATGTTGAGCCTTTTTTGAAACTTTATCTATTGTATGAAACAGATGTTTCGAGATGTAAAAACACAATAACAAAACCATATTGGTTCTCACATGTTAAATAAAGTTACTGAAATGATGCATCTTCTGTTCTTTTAATTAAAACAAAACCAGCCAGGGTTTGATGACTAGGCGCTCTTTCACAGACAAGGCATTGAGGCTCTGTCCGTGGCCACTTCCTCTTTTCCATCTACATGCATGGCTTTGGTAAATTAATCAACTCGTTTGGGTTTCAAATACCACCTATATGCAGATGATACACAAGTGTACCTCTCGGCCTCAGACCTGAACTCCCTCCTTTGACGTGTAAAACTAAACTAATCATTTTTTCCACAGTCTCTGTCCACTTTTCTGCCTGATATAATAATACATGTCAAGAACACCCTCAATACTTCAGTTCCCAAAGCATTGTGATTAGGAGTAATATTTGACTCCTCTCTCTCTTTTGTTCTTCACATTCACTCCCTGACCAGCTCCTGTCATTTCCAACTGAAAAACATACCTCCCATCTGACCTTTTCTCAGTCAGGACACTAATAAAATGATAATACATGCTCTTATATTATCTCATCTGGACTATTGTACATCTGGACTATTGCTACATACCATTTTATGGACTACCAACTAACACTGCTCCAATCTGTACTGAACTTGGCTGCTCAACTCATTCATCTTTCTCCTCACCCTTCCTCTGCTTCTCCTCTCCTCCAAGCTCTTCATTGACTACCAATTAATCAGATGTTTCAGTTCAAACTCTTAACCCTAATTTACAAAGCTCTCCACAATCTCTCTCCCCTGTAGTTTCCAGATACCAACCCAATCACAATCTCAGATCTGCACATGACCTTCTTTTGTCCACCTCTACAATGATCTCCTCGCATTCAAGTATACAAGATTGTGCATGTGTTTCACTCCAACTCTGGAGTGCCCTTCCACAACACATTCATCATCACTCTCCAACCTTTGATATCTGCAAATGCTTACTCAAAACTCACATTTTCTGACTAGCATATGCTCTAATTTGAGCCATCCTCCATTTGCATAATGCAATGTTTGCTTTGAGGTGGGATTATTATAGAATAGTTATAATTGTTACGGAACATAAAGGAATAGTTTCCCCCATTCCTTTAAATTGTAAGCTTGCAAGAGCAGAACCCTCTCACCCTTTTGTGTCTTGGAATTCGTTATGCATGTTACTTTTGTCAGTGTAATTACCAATACTGAATACTGTATCTGTACCAATTCTGTATTTTGTACCAATTCTGTATTTTGTATGTAATCTAAGTTCTAAAGGAAAGGGCATTTCCTGCTGCTGATATTCCAGTTCTGGCTTTGGTTAGCTAAATATTGCTTGAGAGCAACTACGGTTTACTATGAATCAAAGCTGTGTGTGTGTGCGTGCGTGCGTGCGTGTGTGTGTGTGTATATCTAAAATATCTGGCACATCTGATCTTGGCAAATAAGGGACTGACCTATCTGTGGAACAAAAGTTTGTTTTATCACTCACTAAATCTGCTGATGCATTTTTGTATAGCTTTCTTTAACCACTTAAGGACCGCCTAACGCCGACAGGCGTCGGCGGATTTAAGTGGTTATTACATGGAAACGGCCGCTCGTTTGAGCGGCCTTTCCATGTCAGTTCACGGAGACTGTCTCCGTGAACAGTGTGCGAGCCGCCGATTGGCGGCTCGCACGCCTAATATAAACACGCGGGGACGAAATCCCCGCTGTTTACATCAATACGGCGCTGCTGCGCAGCAGCGTCGTAAGGCAGATCGGAGATCCCCGGCCTCTGATTGGCCGGGGATCGCAGTCATTTGATAGGCTGAAGCCTATCCTACATTGCGCAGGATGGATATCGGTCCTGCACAGCATAACGAGGGAGAGGGAGGTAAGGGGAAGGAGGGAGCGCCAAAAAAGCTGCGGAGGGGGGCTTTGAAGAACCCCCCCCCCACGCTCGGCCACACGTAGCGGCGGCGATCAGACCCTCCCAGCAGGTCATCCCCCTAGTGGGGAAGAAAAGGGGGGAAGTCTGATCACCCTGCCTTGCTCACGATCTGCGCTGCGGGCTGGAGAGCCCACGCAGTGCAGATCACACAGACCAGCCCCGGTCCTTAAGTGGTTACAGTGGAATTTCAAGATTAACAAAATATCCACAATCTTACCCAAATAACTCTGTGCTGTTTTTTTTTTTAAGCTCAACTAATCACAAAGGCAAGTTGTCAAACCACTCCTGTTGATTGGTGTAAGACATAACCATTAACTTTGGAAATGTAAAAACCCATTCTGTAGTTGTGTTCGCCTGTGACTCTATACTTATCCCCATGGACAGGGGCGCGCCAGCATACAGACGAGCCATGCCCCTGATTGGGGCCTCACACGCAGCCCTGCTGCTGGTGGCGGAGTGGCAGGAGGGTGGATGCAGCAGCGGGGGCCGGGGGAGCGGGCATAGCAAAGTTTAAACTCACCTGCCTCAATCCTGCACAGAGCTTCTACCTTTTTCCTGTCCAGGCGTGTCTGTTGGCATGGTAACAGTGCCCTCTGTGATGACGTATCTGCATGTCATCACAGGGGGAGCTTTCACCGATGCGACAGATGCAGCACGCCGCGACAGACGCCGCATGCCGTGACAGGAAGAAGATAGAAACTGTCTGCAGGATTGAGGAAGCCAGGTTAGTTTAAACTTTGCTCTGCCCGCTCCCCCCGCCCTATGCTGGAGACACCCACTTATGTAACCTATACTGGGGGCATGCATCTACCTAACCTTCACTGAGGGGTACCTACCTATCTAATCTATACTGGGGGCATCTGCCTATCTAACCTATACTGAGGGTTACCTACCTACCTAATCTATACTGGGGGCATCTACCTATCTAATCTATACTGAGGGGTACTTACCTATCTAATCTATAGTGGGGGCATCTACCTATCTAACCTATACTGAGGGGCATCTACCTATCTAACCTATACTGTGTGCACCTACCTACCTAATCTATACTGGAGGCATCTACCTATCTAACCTATACTGAGGGGTACCTACCTATCTAACCTATACTGTGTGCACCTACATACCTAATCTATACTGGAGGCATCTACCTATCTAACCTATACTGAGGGGTACCTACCTATCTAACCTATATTGGGGGCACCTACCTATCTAGCCTATACTGCTGGCACCTACCTATCTAACCTATACTGCAGGCACCTACCTATCTAACTTATACTGTGGGAATCTACCTAGCTAGCCTATACTGTGGGCACTTTCCTATCTAGCCTGTACTGCGGGCGCCTACCTATCTAACCTATACTGCGAACACCCACCTATCTAACCTATACTGGGGGCAACTATATCGGCTACCTATACTGGGGCACCTATACCTGTTTCCAAGTGGGGGGGGGGTGCATTTTATGCCCTCGCCCTGGGTGAAATTTAGCCAAGAAACTCTGAGTATTTGGCTCCTCCCACATCATGTTTTGGTCACACCCATTTTTACCGATTTGTTTTGTGGTGGGGCTGCCCATTTTTTCGCCTTCATGGATGGGGGCCTCAAGATATAGACTGCTTGGGGCCACCAAAATCTTAGCTGCGTCATTGCACATAGACATAACACTTCTCCTGTCTCCAGCTTCCTGAGACCAAACTGTGGTCATACAACTGCTCAGCATCCATTTCCTGTTTCTAAAAGTGCAGGCACATGGTTTCATCAATCATGCAGCCCTCTAGATTAATCCAAGCAGGAAATGAAGCAAATTGTAGTAAAATGGAATAACATTTGGCCCCTGAAAGCTATTTCATCCACAAGTTCTCTGCTATACATCATTAATATTCACTTGGCATAATGATTGCTAATATAATTAGTCTTGGTTAGTTTGGGGTTTAGCTGAATGTAACTATACAAAGATTTATTTAAATACCTTAGTCAAAAAATGTACTCGGTGTTCTCTTTATCTGACTGTCAAACTCCTCTTTGAAGCCTCTCCAACCATGGCCATTTTATTTTTGTACTGGGTTAACTGCTTGCCGACCATGTCACGCCGACAGGCGTGGCCATGATGGCAGCCCCAGGACTCCCTAACGCCCAAAGTCCTGGGGCTTCAGTTTGCAGGAGATTGCACACAGGCTGCACGTGCATTTCCTGCTTGGTAGGCAGAGCCTTCAGTCTCCCAGCAGCGATTGCCACTCAGAGACTGTTAGACGGCAAAACCGCTGTCTAAATACCGGTTACAGCGCTGCGATCGACAGCCGTGTCACATGGCTGTCCCCTCCTTAGTCTCGGCGGTGATCAGCTGATCACGGGGATTGGCTGGCAGGGGGAGGGAGGGAGGAGGGAACATCTAAATATAAAAAACAGGAACATGTATTAAAAAACAAATAAATAAACATTAAAAAACAAACATTCAGGGGGTGATCTGACCTCACCCACAGAGAGCAGAGAAAGGGGGGGGGATCACTTGTGTGCCGTGTTGTGCGGCCCTGCAGCTTGGCCTTAAAGAGGGGGGGGGGGTAAAGCCTGTGGTCCTGAAGAGGTTAAAATTGTACAGATAGATATTTAGCTTAAACAAAATAGACAACATTTAAACTGCAACTTTCACAGTTTATGTTGTTCTGTTTCTACATTAATGCAAGGATGAGGGATTGTAGCCTCCTGCATATTTAGCTTTTTAGTGTGTTTTTCTGTTCAGAACATACATTCTCTGACAATAATGTGCTTGCTTGAATTAGGACTTTAGCATTTGATTACATATAACTGAGCAAATTATGCATACATAAATGAGAAATCAATAATTTACTGGAGCCAGTTGGTGATGTTTTATCAGTTCCATCTTCACAGAGCTGATGCTGATTTCTTTGGTGCTCTATGTTTGCTTGGCACTGCTCAGCTTGAAAACACAAGCATAAAATTGTCATCAGGAAACAGTTTTAGTTATGAGCCCTTTCTGGGTGTGCTGTGGTCCCTACCCTAGAGTCCTAAAAACAGGACCTGCATTGCAATGTATAAAACATGCCACTGATGCCAGATGCTCACATGGAGGTTACCTCACACAGGAACATTAGAAACCAGCGCTGCATTAGGATGCAGTACAATCCAAACAGAAACATTGTGATTCTCTGGATATAACAAAACCACCTTCTTCAAGTACATGATGGTGCATTGGGAGCCTGACACTTTTGAAATGCAGTTCGGTCCCTGAAAAGAGTTTAAAGTGGTCTTCTTGGGGAGAGATAAAGATCAGGCATCAGAATGGTGGTTCTAGGTAAGGTGTGAGGTTAAGTTTAGAGTGCCTTGCAAGCTTTACTACCTCTTTTTGCAAGATCTTTCCTTGTGCAAAAGATGATGTTGGTTGGTATTGATCAAAAGGTGGGGCACCATGCTCATCGACTTCAACAAAAACTATATCGTATGGTTAATATCGTGTCAAAAAGGTGAGGGATACACCATTTTTTTCTGTTTTGTTTTTTAAAATCTTAAAAAATTATTTTATAATTTTTAGTTCCACTTTGGACCCCATGCACGTGCCTTTGAAACAAACCTGTGAGGTTTGCATTCTAAAAATGTAGATACTTATCTTGGGAGAGGGAAGCCCCTGGGCCCTCTAGAGGCTTCCCCCATCCTCCTCTGCCAGGCCGTTCCAGCACTGAGACCACACAGGCATGCAATGGCACTGCACCTGCACAGTAGTACAGACCTGCTGAGGCTTCTGATCCATGTACTATGCAGGCACAGATTGCTCGAACATGCATAGTATCACAGACTTGATCAGGCTTGGTTTTTTTTTTGCCAAAGCCCAATCTTTTGGGGGACACAGTACTGGAGCAGCCCAGTGAAGAAGGACTGGGGGAAGCCTCTGTGAGTATCCCTGTGGGGCATATTTTTTTTTCCTTTCAGACAAGCATCTTTTCAGATAAGCATAGAATTAAACCTAGCTCATATCCCTTCAGTCTCTGACCAAGTTTTTCTTCTTGCAGAATATTACTTAACCCCTTCATATTCCTGGGTTTTTACATACATTCCTGACAATTTTGAGACTTAAAGTGAACTTCTACTCAGCAGCACTGAAAAGGCTTGGTGTTTCTTTGGTATCGGTTGAAAAGGGCGCCCGAGCTGCCTGTATGAAAAGGGCGCCGCCATAGACATCAATGTTATTTCTGGAAATATGGGCTACAAGGAGTAGAAAAGGGCACCCAAGTTTTGATATAGGCTACAAGCGGGCTCCCCTTTGTAGCCCATATTTTTTCGGCTACAAGGTTTTCGGCTACATCAGGGCGCCCCTTTGTAGCCCATATTATTGCCTTTTTTTATAGCCTATGTTTTTATATGGGCTACAAGTGCTGGAAGCCGAATTATTTAATTCCCCCACTATCCATGGCGGCCTGGAGGGGGGATAGTAATTTACACATCCCAGAGTTTTTTTGTAGCCGAAGTTTTTATATGGGCTACAAGCACTGTAAGCCGAATTATTTCATTCCCCCACTATCCATGGTGGCCTGGAGGGGGAATAGTAATTAACACATCCCGGAGTTTTTTTGTAGCCGAAGTTTTTATATGGGCTACACCAGGTGCCTTTTTTTGTAGCCGAAGTTTTTATATGGGCTACACCAGGCGCCTTTTTTGTAGCCGAAGTTTATATGGGCTACACCAGGCGCCTTTTTTGTAGCCGAAGTTGGTATATATGGGCTCCACCAGGCGCCCTTTTTTACCGGCGCCCTTTTCATGTAGACCCGTTTCTTTAACAGTTTTACAGCATCAGAACTTTGTTGTTCTTACCCAAGCCTCATTTTTAGCAGCACAGAAGCTAAGCTCTGCCCCATCAAAGATGCTGATGCTTTGCAACGCATGATAGGGTTTCTGATGTTGTTCTCTTTCTGCTGTTTTGGCGCACATTTGTTTTTGTCTTTTGTTTTTTTTTTAATTTGAGATTTGAAGCCTAGTGCCACAGCTGGGAGGGATGATCAGGACACAGGACAGTTGGAACTGTGTCTCATGCTCCCTGTCACATCCTTTCAACCAAAAAGATGGCTGCCCCATGAAATCACAAACATTTGCCTGTTCTTTTAAAACAGGGTGGGTAAGAGATTACATTGCCTATCTATTTTAATTAACATAACTAATGTAACTTAATGACATTATGTTTGTTTAGGCTGAAGTTCCCCTTTAAGCTATGTCGCTATTGAAACAGCAATAACTTTTTATTCTGTACTTAATCGAAAAGATAAGTATATTATGTTTTTCAGGACAATATAGGATTTCTATTAGTAATATTTTTAGCAAGAGTTAATTTATTCTATAGGTCAAAAATTATATATATATATATACATATATATATATATATATATATATATATATATATATATATATATATTAGGCATTCCTTCATTTTATTGCTCTGTTCCACTAACAGCTACCGAAACAGTGAAATCTGAGCTTACAAGCAGCAGTCCTTGTGTAATATGTCATGCTTAGAACAGAGTGGTTATGGTCTCTTGAATTGTAATTTGCATCATTATCTAAAGAAAATATTTGTATTGGTTGTCATATCTAGCAGATGTCCAATTTTGGACGGAGATGAAAAAAGGGTACACAAAAATGAATTGCGCATCTGTTTTTGCATGTGCATTATGTGCTTTATGTCAAAATAGATTAAAATGATGCAGCAAAAAAAAAATGTTACAAATAATGGTACTAACTGAACTGTAGAATGACATCTCATGCTGCCAAAATGATTGCATCTATTGTAATGACAGCACCAAATTATGTGAGTTTTTCAAGCTTTACTTATTCAAATTGCACATGAAGGAGATCAAAGTCCCAGTTATGAGTTGTATAATTTAGTGAAAAATCAATGCATAAAATCTTTATCCTCATTACCAGATACGGCAGAGGACTAAACATACTGTTATATTCGGTATGGCTGCACTGAATATGACCAGTGTTTAAAACTTTGATCTATGCTCCTGAGTCCTGAACTGTTCACCTCGTTTGTGCCGTAACTTTAATATAGCCTTAACTTCTGCACTGATATTGCTCATCATCATGAATATCACAGCTAGAATAGACTAGACTATTTCATTGGAATATTTTTGTGTACAGCATATATAATAATGTAATTTTATTATTGCTATATTAAAAACGTGAAATGTTACAATACTCTTTTAGCCCCATCTGATGTTTGGATAGATAAAAGTGGAAAGAAATCTAATTTTGCAGTTGAAATAAAGGGGCCAATTCAATGTGTCCTTACATACTAATGAAATAATTGAGATAAATTTTGTGACTGAACTCCAATGCCCACTACAGACAGTAGACATTTCATCATTGAAATAGTCATTTGCAGGCATGGGCTGAAATTCGGATTAGGGTGATAGTTACTACCCGGATTTCACCCAATAATGCTGTGCGGGCTGGGCGAGGGGGGGTTCAAGCTTACCTATCTGACGTCTTCTTCGCTCGTCCCTCGGCGCCTCCCATGATGCGTTCCACGCGGCGTCACGTGACTACAAATAGTTCCTCCTTCATCCCGGAAGGAGGAAGTGTTTGTAATCACGTGACGGTGAATTGGAATGCATCATGGGAGGCGCCGAGGGACGAGCGAAGAAGACGTCATATAGGTAAGCTTGACCCCCCCCCCCTGCCCAGCCCGCACAGCATTACTGGGTGAAATCCGGATAGTAACTATCCGGATCACCCTAATCCGAATTTCAGCCCATGCCTGGTCGTTTGTGATGATTTTGGCCAACAGTCTGATGTCTGTAGCTGTCAAAACTCTGGCCCCAAAACCTGGCAGAGGGGAGAGCCCCAAGGTGAGGGAGGGGGAACGTCCCCCCTCCCTGCCGAGTGTGGCCATGGCTTTTCTCTCATGCTGCGACCCCTCCAGCCCCCCAAAATGGCCCCGAGTGGGCCCCGGGGCCCACTCAGAATTTCTTCAGGGGGGCCTGGTGGGGCCTAGTTACGCCCCTGATTGTACCCCAATAAATAATTACAAGCCCTTATTTGCAAAAAGAACAGTAATGCTCCCTCATAGCAAACATGTGTAAATAGCTGAGTCTATTAGGTAACAATTTATGTATTCTCTTAAATTCCATCACTTTGGTATTTTTTGTGTGTTTTATGGTGGTGGAGGAGTGGGCACAAGGGGTCAATGGGCTTGGTATAGGAAATGTTGTTGTTTTTTTATTTAATATTATTTTTTATCCACTAGATGTCCCCATACAGTCTCCTGTCTAGTTAGATGATGACAGCATGTTGGATGACAGCATTCTGAATTAGCAGGAAGTGATGGTTTGTTTTGTGTACAATGAATGATCACTGTTACTGGTTGCAGTAGTGATCATTCATTCATTAGACACTTTGATTGGCTTTGGGAACACATGTTCCCAATTCCCCATGCATAAAAATACACATGCAAGTATCTACCCTCCAGGAGCTGAAGTTAAGTTTTTTTAGGAGCATAGATACTCCTACCATGGGAGGGCAAGTGGTTAATGCTGCAGCTCAAGATCAATCATGTATTTGTATGACATTGTTTTTCAGAACCTTATTTGTCAAACTGATTGTCTTGGAAATGTTGAAAATGATTCTACAGATTAGACAAATACCTTTGCAGGCTAAAATGAAAATTTGCAATTTCCAAAGAATAAGTCACCACTGCCAGAGTAAGTCACTGCAAACAGACCTTTCAGGTTTTAGGAGCTTGAAATCCTTTGTGGGCAAATATCTTGTCTCTAGATGTTATTATGTTTACTATTATTATAACTTATAATGGTTTACTCTTTTTATTAAAGGTCAACATTTTAAGCAGGTTTGTGCAAAGAAAAATCCTAAGGGGTGAATGTTACAAACACAAGATGAAAATTCACAAAAAACATGACAAAGGAGAGGAATAAATACTTTCTCAGCACATGCTGGTTGCACCCAAAAGTAATTTTAACTCTTAAGTTTGTGTGTAGCTCTCTTTTGATTATTGTGTCACTACCATTTTCTGTCAGTGTGCCTGGAAAATACATAGAAAAGCTGAAATAGCTCATTCTATAGCAATCTCTTTCTGTGGTTTCTCCTAGATGTAGCACATGGTGATGTCAGATGATGCAGTCATTAGTCTGATTTTATCTCTGCACTGCAGTACTCATGGTACTTGGTTGATAGAAGGTAACAGAGGGATTCAGTTATACTGTAAGCAGTTTGTTTATTGCCTGTCATCTCTGAAAGCTGTATGATATGGGCCATAGTGAAAAGTTGATATCAGCTCACTGCTGTTTGATTGATGCTCTGACCTTATGTTATAGTAGGAATCCATACAGTGTTAGCATTCATCTTACAGTTCAGGAGTACCGTTTATGAGAATTTATTTATCATCTGCACATATCTCAAGAATGTTTCGCATTATGCAGAGATATGGAATTGTAAAGTAGAACTAAAGCCAGTGTGAGTAAAGGCTTGACTTGCAATTGTGTGTGGATTTAAAAAACAAATAATTTGTTTCCTCTTGCTTGCTATTTCATTTGATTACTGTTTCAAACTCAGATAAAAAGTGAAAGGGTTGCTCATAACAGATTTCTGTAAATAGGAAATAAAAATTAACAAATTACTTTTGATCATTCAAAAGTGTTGAAATTATAACTTCCAATGCATAATAATAATAATAATAATAATAATAATAATAATAATAATAATAATAATAATAATAATAATACCATAATTATTATTATTATTATTATTATTATTATTATTATTATTATTATTATTATTATTATTATTATTAAATCAAAGTAGAAAGAAACATTTCCTGATGTAAATCTGTGTGTGGATTCTTATTGCACTGATTGTTGTGCACTACCTCTCTGTGCTGGAGCTGACCTCAGTCAGATATTGCCCTCAGGCTGGGTGCACACATAACATAACGTGAAAGGCTGCATTTTAAGTCATGTTTTATGTCAATGTAGTGTGCGTTTTTTGTGCAATTTTGTGCCTTTTTGCTGTGTTTGTGTTTTTTAATGAAGATGCGCTTTTCAAGCTTTTTGCATGCGTTTTAATGCTTTTGGGGTTCGCATATATAAAATGCATATGCATTTTGGATGCGTTTTTATATTTGCATTTATGCAAATCACTAGGAAGACAACAGGAAGCGAAAATACAGCAGAAATAGTTATTTGGAAAAAAAAAGCATCAAAAAGCATCAAAAAAGCATACTAAATACAATACATTTTGTTTCCATTGACTTTCATTATGTGCGTTTTTGATGCGTTCATGCATAATATGTAACAAAACTAGCGTTAAAAACGCCAAAGTACAAACGCATCCCATGCATTTTTTTATGCGGCCCATTAACTAACATTGGTGCATAAAATTCAGTTCGTTTTAGCGTCCTAGCCTCATACAAAACAATTCATTGTAATAGAGGTTAATTTGCTCATGTGTGCTGCTTGGGGCAAAAGGAAGAGAAAGGTGGTTTTAACTAGTTCCTCAACAAGGTGGCCCCACACAGTATTATAAAATAATCCAATTTTACAGCAATTTGATAAAAACATTTCATTGTGCAGAAAAAGAAATCTATATTTTTTTCCTCTTGATTGAGAAATTATCCATTTTAAGTTGATCGGGATTGGCAGATTTTTCTGATCATTTGTTAAGAAAATTGAATGGTGTAGGGTATATTGTCAAAATCTTGATTTAAAGACCAAGGAATAGTTTTCAATCATTTATTTTCATAATTGGGGAAAAATTGAACATGTGTTTACTTAGCCCATTGGTCAGATAATGTGAGGAAGAATTATAACATCTTTCTCAACTTCCTGCTTTTTATTGCTGTCTTTGTCCTGTTTGGAAAAATGTTTGTCTGTAAGGCCTCTCTCTCACATGTAAGGCTGAACTCTCCTCAGCATCATGTAAGTGGGGAGTGATGGAGAGCAGAGCAGACCTTTGTTACTGAAGGAAGAGGATGTGGAGTAAAGTGAAGGTATCTTTAGAATAGCAGCTCCACTGTCTCCTTTGCACAGGGAGGCAAGAGCATACTAGTTATGCAGCAGTCCTTCTGCTTAACTTCATTTTGTGTAGCACTAACTATTCCTTAAAGTGGACCTGAACTCTTGCACAGGACAGAAGGAAAACCTAGAGAAATGCACCTTGTATGTATTTAGAGAGTTTAGTCTGTTTAATTCCCCAGCATTTGTGTCTAATCACAAGTTGTAATTTCATTTCTGTCCTGTGTCACATGACTACCGTAGCAGATAAGGAAGATAAGCACATTTGAAAGCACATTATGTCTGCTTCCATGAATCAGCTGTAACAAAGAAATGTTTTTCTTTAAAGGTAATTATGCTGTTGTGTATCTTTTAGAACAAGAGGATGTTCCGAGTTCAGGTCCACTTTAAAAGGGGTTAATGGGGGGAGGGGCTAAGGGCAGTTAATGAAATGAACCTTGGGTGGTGAAAAGTACAAATCTTGCCTTGGTGCATCTTCTCATCTGCCAGGCACAAAAGCAGTTTCATGCAGCCAAATGACGGTGTTTGCAGCCTCACGATTGTAATCGTTTGACACACAGTGCAATTACTAGGGAATGAAAATGCATAATATCAAATCTAAGCATGGCCGTAGCCACGCTCAACTGGGACACACTATAGTGGCCACTTTTCCGACTGCTAGAATGTACCTAGACAGTGCACAGTAGCAGCTGACAGGCAGTGAATTCACCACATACGGCTGCCCATGTCAAAGAGGCCTTATTGTTTTGACGTGAAGCTCAGAACCTTGATGATTTTAGTGTGGCCCCTCACCTATCGTCCGTGTGACCAACAGATTTCACCAATGAGCTCAGGTAATATGTTAATAACAGAAATTTTAGTTGCAGCTGGATTTTTCAAAGAAAATCTGAAGGTGGAAAATATGTATTTTATCTAAAGACTTGCCTTTAGTAATTATGCTTTATGCCTTTGCTGTAGACAAACCAATTGTAACAGATGTGCAATGTCTTTAAGTAGTCTTTTGCTATATTAATGGCTATCAACTAGTTAGATCTGCGCATGGTGTCACTGATTAAACGGTTTAATGCGGCAAACAGGAACAGGTGCAGCAGTAAACAGTCCCTGATTAACAATTTCATTTAAATGTTTTAACTCGTTTCTGTAGGGCAAATTACTCCCAGTGGCAAGGAGGTGTACTTTTTATTTTATAATTCACTAAACTTACAATTTAATTATTCCAGCAATAACAAAAGGCCTTTAACCTGTCAAGGAAAATCACAATATATTGGCTCTTACTATCAAAATATCTCAAATTAAATTTATATTATTATTGAAAACGTTCTTTGCCGCCTCAATGTAAATGATCACATTGGGTGTTGTGGGAATAATAGAGCTTAAGTATCTTGATATCAGTATAGTTCCAAAGCAACACTTCTTAAAAATTCATTACATTAAAAGCGCTCTTGCTATTTTATATTGTTAGGTAAACTTTTGAAAAGAATCCATTATTTGTAATATAAATTATTCAGTTTGTCTGCTGCTTCAGTATTGGCAGCTTGGTGTGGAGTTCTTGTTTGACAATTTGCTAAAATCATGTTTGTAATGCATTGTTAAAGTGGACCTGAACTCTTGCACAGGACAGAAGTAAAGCAAAGTGAAATGCACCCTGTATGTATTTAAAAAGTTAAGCCTGTATAATTCTCCCTCATCTGTGACTAAGCACAAGTTGTAATTCGATTCCTGTAATGTGATTCCTAAATTGTGTCTCCTGAATGCGATGGCAGAGACACAGGATGTTAACATGTCTGCTTCAATGAATCACAAAGTAGACAAACTGTAGATTCATTTCAGGATTTAAATCAGCTGTAACAAATGAATGTTTTTCTCTGAGGCTGGTTTCACATCATACCGCATCACACCGTCAAAAATAGGCCTTCAGGGAACACTGTGCTATTGCGCCTCCCTGTCTGGCCACCAGCCAAGCAGGAAGTGACACGCGTTTCCCCCCACTTCCTGCTTCGGGTATGTGGAAGTGCACGGAAGCATATTGTTAGAATACACTTCCGAGCATGTGTGCCGCTACATCGCGCCGGGGAATTTTTACAAATGCAGGTGTCGCCATAGACTAACGTGTTTTCCAGGCCGACGCAGATCGACGCAACTTGACAAAGCACTTCAGCGTTAATGTAATTCTTGAACTGCGTCGGGGATGCGGTAAAAACGTCACTTCTATCGCGCCGTAACGTCCCAGTATGCAAGTCTCCATAGACTTTCATTGCACGGTGGGGGTGCGGTAAAAATACTGCACCGCCTCAATGTCAAAAGTCCCTGAAGGTTATTATGCTGTTGCTTATATTTTACAGCAAAAAATGAAGTTCCGAGTTCAGGTCTGCTTTAAAATAAACTAATAAATAGGTTTTTTTTGCAGAACAATCTGTCTTTGAAGGTTTTCATGTAGAGTATAACTTGGGTACTGTGAAGCTACCAGTAAATGAAAGCCTTCAGTTAGATGATCAGTATTGTTGCAAAGAAATGTGTTTTTAGAGGTTATACACTTGGACGGCATGTGAAATTATGTGAAAAGCAATAAATATGTTAATGCACATAACCTGGTTTAGTTACAAGTGATCAAGAGTAATAGTGGAGACAGGCAATTATAATAAAAGTTAGAATTCACGGCATCCACTGACTTATTTTCGGTTTTGCTACCTTTTAAAGCTGCACAGAATGTAAATGATGAAGCACAGAACACAATAGGGTTGATTCATTAATATTTGAAAAAAGATGGCACCCTGTGAATCAGTTAGGGTCACACTAAGGAATACATGCAGTAGTGCAATTTCATGCATGCATTCACAACGGATGGAATACGCGGTGTGGTGTGTAATTGTGCAGACATCAGCAGCTACAACACAACCGAACCCAACAGGAAACTGCATGTGATAAAATGTTCCAGGATGCATTACATCGCAACAAGCAGGAACGCACAGCTGTACTGCGAAAGGTAACATTGCGGATCACAAACCGTGTGCAGTGCATCAAAGCTGACAGTGCAGCACAAAGTGTGAACGAGCCCTTAGTGCATGGTTCGACACCCTCATGCATGCATGAGTATTATTATTATCTATTTATATAGCGCTGAAAGCACTGTACAGTATGCATAGTCATGTCACACTGTCGGAGCTTGATTCACTAAACCGTGATTTCTCATATCATGGCCGCTTTTGCGCGCATTTTCGTGTTTGCGCACGATCGGGAATTTCCGCATGCAAATGTGCAATTGCACGTGCAAATTTGCAATTGTGCGCAAACGCGAAAATGCGCATGAAAACAGCCGTGATAAGAGTTATCACGGTTTACTGAATCAAGTCCTCTGTCCCTCAGTAATGCAATTCCATGCTTGTATTCACAACGGACGGAATATGCAGCATGGTGCTCTAATGTGCAGACATCAGTGGCCACAACACAATAGAACCCTCCAGGAAACCATGTGCGGCATGGATTAAAATGTTCGAAATGCATTACATAGCAACACGCAGGAATGCACAGCTGTACTGTGAGTGGTAACATGAAAGTCTAGGCACTTTCATGTTACCACTAAGGATCGCACATGGGGCTTGATTCACTAAACCGTGATAACTCAAAGATCACACCTTATCAAAGATCACACCTTATCAGAGATATCACACCTTATAAAAAGATATCACACCTTATCAAAGATATCACACCTTATCAAAGTTAACACGCCTTTTTGGAGTAGCATAGTGAACGCTACAAACTTATGCCTGCTGATTGGCAATGGCACTTGTCCTGCCCTGAGCCCCTGCGGGTTCATAGCGCTCGCTATGCTACTATGCTAAGGTGTGTTAACTTTGATAAGGCTTGTTAACTTTGATGAGGTGTGATATCTTTTCATAAGGTGTGATATCTTTTCATAAGGTGTGATATCTTTGATTAGGTGTGATATTTGAGTTATCACGGTTTAGTGAATCAAGCAGTACGTCAAAGCTGACAGCACAAAGTGTGACTGAGCCTTTAGTGCATGGTTACACATTCTAATGCATGGATGAGTATTATTATTATGGTCTACTTATATAGTGCTGAAAGCATTGTAGTATATGTAGTCATGCCACACTGTCTGCCCCGCATAGAAGCTCATTGATCCCTACCACATACATAGTCTAATACTTATTGCAAACTAAGGTCAATTTTGGGGAGAACCAGTTAATTTATCTATATGCTTTTTGGGATCTGAAAGAAAATTAGAGTGCCCAGAGGAAATCCACATTAAAGGACCACTACCGCAAATCATTTTCTTTTCAGCCATCTCACAGTAGATATAATAAGTACTGTATATAGAAGCCTTCCTGTGTCTTTTTTTTGTGATGGCCTTTTAATTTTACATAGATCACTGTAATCTGTGGCCGTCAGTGCCTGACATAACGTTGACAGACTTTTGTAACCAGCAGTCACAGCAGGAAGAGCCTTGTCAGGTTTTTGGGGGAAAAAAAATAGATGGTTTAGCCCTGCTTTTATCAACTGCCAAAAACGTTACTGTACAGCTCACCTGCTGCCCTTCCCCCATCATGACATGTGACAGCCATGGGCCCCCGCACTCAAGCATCAGCAGGCTTTGAGGGAGACAGCTGTCAGCGCAGACTCTGCTGTGCAATGAGCCGCTCTCTCCCTCATCCTTTCACTGAGTGTCTGACAGAGATGACGAGCTAATGAGCTGCTCTGCCGTCCATCCCGTGGCTTTTCCCCCTGATGACGTACGGCTTGTTGAACTGCTGTGTAATAAGCCGCTCCTCGGGAAATGAATTATTACACAGCGGCTCACACTGGCTCAATGAGCCGTACGTCATCAGGGGGAAGAGCCGCGGGATGGACGGCAGATTCTGCCTGTCATTGGTAATATCTGTATACTGTTGATATTCTCTACTTGTCTTATTTATTTATTTACTTGTCTTTGGTAATATTTGCATTACCTTGCATGGTTTATTTGATAAGAAAAGGGAGTAGGACTTGGGGATGTGGCCTGCACTGAGGGCGGGGTTTAGGACAGCTTCTGTGTCTATAGGCTCCTGAGCTGTAAATCTGGCCCGCACACACAAATATTAACACTTCAATCATTTTTTGGGCTAAATGCAGTGGGTAATTCAGCAGTTCCAATTATGTTTTTGTGATGTCGGTTGGACAGATTTACAATATCACAAACAGTAACACCAGAGATAATGTGTAGCAAGCATGCAAGACTGATGTTCTCCTGCAGCAGTATAAGCTGTGGTCTTGGATATAAAAGTGATACTAAGCACAGGACAAATAATCAGTGCGTTAATTCCTGCAATTCTATAAGCAAACAAAAGTGTGTGACAGTGCAGACTGTTTACAGGCCGGGCCAAATTTTTTGAGACTGTCAAAAATGTCAGTTTTCACAAAGTTAGTGGCTACACTGCTTTAGATCTTTGTTTCAGTTGTTTATGTGATGTACTGAAATATAATTATAAGCACTTCATACATTTCAAAGGCTTTTATTGACAATTACATGAGATTTATGCAAATAGTCAGTATTTGCAGTGTTGACCCTTCTTTTGCTATAGCAAGTGGAGGAGCTGTTAATATTTAGGTTAACATTTTTTTGTACATGCCCTTCTGAGAATGTCCAAAAACATACTGTAGATCCAGGGATTTAAGGGTAGTGGGTAGTGTATGGGGTGGTTCAATCCCTCTCTGATCAGATTCAGATCAGAGAGGAATTGATTTGTTTCCCTCATTGGGTGGTAATATAAACATGCATGAGCACCTTTAGGCTTAGTGAGGACAAGAAATCACACAGACAAGGCACTGAAGATTTATATTGTGCTTTTATCCTGGCAGACTTAAAGCGCCAGAGCTGCAGCCACTAGGGCACACTCAGTAGTCAGTAGCAGCTTTATAAAGTCTTGCCCAAGGTATCCTTACTGAATAGGTGTTGGCTTCCTGAACAGGAGATCCAAATCCTGGTCTCCTGTGTCAGAGGCACAACTCTTATCACTTTCCAGCCACAACGACAACAAAGAAAAACTATTCTAACCCTTTCCTTCTCTATACAAAGGTTAAAGGGAAGGTTCAAGCAAAATAAAAAAATGAGTTTCACTTACCTGGGGCTTCTCCCAGCCCCATGCAGCCATCCTGTGCCCTCGTAGTCACTCACTGCTGCTCCAGTCCCCCTCTGGCAGCTTTCCGACCTCGGAGGTCGGCGGACCGCATTGCGTACGTTTTTACGCATTCCCGCTAGTGCAAGAACATTAACACACACACTTTTACGCGTTACTGGTTCAATGCGTACATTTTTACGCATTGAACCAGTAATGCGTAAAAACGTATGTGTTAATGTTCCTGCACTGGTGGGAATGCGTAAAAATGTACGCAATGCGGCCCGCCGACCTCCGAGGTCGGCAAGCTGCCAGTGGGGGACTGGAGCAGCAGTTAGTGACTACGAGGGCGCAGGATGGCTGCATGGGGCTGGTAGAAGCCCCAGGTAAGTGAAACTCATTTTTTTATTTTGCTTGGACCTTCCCTTTAAAACGATTGACCAAAGCTCCACTTTTACAGCAGTTAAAGGTTATACATATGTAGACATACTTAAACACACACTTTATTGTGCTTGAATAAGTATTTAATTTGCATTTGAATAGTATTTGATTCCAGCAGCTCAGTGAATTTATTACAAACAATAAAAATATCATAGGCTGTGTTTGGTAAAGTGGAGAACAAAGCAAATGAAAATCAAATGGAATTCAAATCCAGGTTAACACTGCTACATAAGATCTAATTTAAAATGTAATCTCTGTACTTAATTAGTCTTAAGGTGCCCATGCATACATCGATTTTCTCACTCAATTTCCTGCAGATTCGATCACTATATATATATATATATATATATATATATATATATATATATATATAATTTTTATTTAACCTTCAGCAAAAAGCTCAGGTGGAAATATTAAGACTGAGAAAACTAAAGAAATAATAAAAACATGTAAATTAAAAAAGAGATATGATAAATAAAACATTGGGGGTTGCTTTCCTTATATACACGCTTCTCAGAAATATATATTAGGTGTAAAGGTTAATCGGATGCCTAGAGTGTTCTCATTCACACACATCTTACTCATCTGTGTTCTTGAACTCCAGCCAAGTATACCAAACCGCTCGGTATTTCTCATTTCTGTCTCAAAGCCAGTAGTATAGATTCCTCTGCTTGATAAATCTTCTTTATTCGTAGAAACCACTCCCTGAGGGCCTGAGCTCACTAACGCAGTTGTGTCCGCTTTCCAGTTACACATCAATGTTACAGATGCTGAAAAGCGGACACAATTGCACACAACTGTGCACAACTGCGTTATTGGGCTCAGGCCCTAACAGAGGGCGGTTCATAGGTCTCCAATGGTAGGCAATAAGGCTTTTAACAGCATTGAACACAAATGGGATCATTGTTTGCAATCAGGCAACAAGAAGAAACCTACAGATGGGAAATGGGATATCCCTTTGCTATAATTGCAACAGTTAATGGCAGAACTGTTGTCCTGCACACTGTGATGATCTTCCAAAATTCACTTCTGCTTTGAACTTGCCTGCAATGGACTTCCCTGATTGGAGAGTTTTGGTGGAAACTCCCCCACTTCTGCAGTGAGAATGCTGACAACAACTGATACTCAAAGGAAGAGGAATATCGGGCAGTCCCAGAACAGTAATCCAGTGACATTAGGATGCCACGAATCTGGAGAGTGAGTTCCCCTGTTGCTGCAGACATGCTTGTTTCCTTTTTTGTTGTTATTGCCTTTGCAGGCTTATGGGGCCTGAGTTTCTGACTGACTCGTCGTGTGCAGTACTTTGATCTGAAGTTGGGCTCTGCATGCTTACACTGGCATTGTTATTTTTACCCCTTGTTAAAATCCGGTGTCCATGGGGAAAGGGGGGGGGGTGCACACAGGATCAGGATTCTTAGTCCCCCTGGCTTCATTAGCCCCTGGGCCCCTATTGTTGCACCAGTGCATAAGGAGAAGCAAACCCTAGTATACATAAAAATAAGGAACACCAAGAGCCCCAATAGTGTAATATGTACTGGTAAATGGTTACTAGATAGAGTAAATATTAATACTCGCAAACCAGGGTTACCATTAGGCAACCACTGTTAAAGCGGGTGTGGAGATTTTTTCCTGACCCCACTCAGGAATAAGAAGTCGCTCTCTGTAGATGAGAAAAAGGGGGTTCAACTCTCCACCCAGGGTGGACTCAATATTATGCAGGAGAACAGAGGTGCCAAAAAGGATAAAAGGAAGCTAAATGAGCTTAAAAAACCAAATTCTTGGTAAATAGAGGAGGCAGTGGTGGACTTACCTCCTCCAAGTAGACACACAACGACTGTAGTAAAGACAGTCAATATATTTTATTTATGAACTCCTAAAATATGCAGCGCGTTTCGCAGGTTTGATCCTGCTTCATCAGGCAATAACAATGGAGCAACAGCATATGTGGTCAGTAGAAGAGCCAGGCATCTCTGTCACTCTCTCTTTCCTTCTTTCCAACCCATCAGTTTCTTCTTCTTCCCATCTCGTACATTAAATAACTTTGGGTTTGGAAGCTTCATAGTTATTTGTTGGGGGTTGAAAAAAGACATACATCCATCGAGTTCAACCAGAAAGAGCCTTCTGCTTTTGTTTTCTTCTTGTTAGTAGTAAAGATCTCTCCAGGTCCATCATCTTCTAAACCAATGCCTGCAGTTTTCTCCATAAAGGCCATTCCAAGAAACTTTTTTTTTTTACTAATTTTGTAAAAGAAAAATCCTCCAAGGGAGTCCCTTCAACAACAAAAGACAAAACAACCTTTTTTGTCCTCTGTCAATATTGATACAAGGGTTTCCAGAGAAGCGGATCAAAGCACATCTAATGCTGTTTGCTAAATTGAAATCAGTTAAAGAGGCACTTAAGTCATGCAAAACAAATGAGTTTTACTCACCTTGGGCTTCCCTCAGCCCCCTGCAGCCGATCGGTGTCCTTGCCGTGTCTCTCTGTTCCTCCCGTCCCCACCGGCGACCACTTCCGGTTTCGCCATCAGGACCCGACAGGCATGGGAACGCGAGAGATGCCTGTTAGGTCCTGACGGCAAAACCGGAAGTGGTCGCCAGCGGGGACGGGAGGATCAGAGAGACACGGCGTTGGGACCGATCGGCTGCAGGGGGCTGAGGGAAGCCCCAAGTGAATAAAACTCATTTTTTTTGCATGACTTAAGGTTCACTTTAAGGCTCATAATAACATAAAATAGCTTCTGATTCAACTGACATATCTTTGAGAAAGTGCACAATGCTGCTGTACACAAAGTAAAGCATTTTTTTAACATGACAAATAAAACTTAAAATAAACTGCCAATGAACAGTGCTGTTATTGGGAGTCCAGGAAGTGCATTTTAGTGATTTTGTAACAATGTACCATTGAGAAATTTCACAAAGCTGGGCAATAATCAATCTGGATCTTTCCCTTGCTACCCTCGAAGACCCATAAAATGGTGGCTTTCCACAACTGAAGAAATTTTTTCTCTCTATTTTATTTAATTTTTAGAGCACTATATTCCATGTCATTTCCAGATAAGATCAAAACACGTTTTTTTTCTCAGAATTAACTGTAAATTGCTCCAAACTGCTGGACAGTGTATCTATACTTCTGTATACTTCACTTATCAACCAGGGGTGTAGATACATGTATCTTTGTATTTACTTACAGCGTGTGACCCCCTGCAGCAGAGTAGTGAACGGTGAATGGGAACATGTGTTCCCAAAGCCGATCAAAGTACCCGCAGTGATGATTACTGGCATCAGCGAGATGCCAGTGGTCATCAACAAAAACATGTAAACACAAACTCTTACATATTACTTCTCGTGTACTGTTTAGTAAAAAAATGTGATGACATCTAGGGTCCAAAACATAAAAAGACAGTATGTTACATTAAAATAAATAAAATATATTACCAATTATTTATTACACCATTAATTCCACTCTCCCCATAGTTACCACCATGCAACCATAAAACACTTATAAAAAAGTGACAGTATATATATATATATATATATATATATATATATATATATAGTTACCTACCTTAGGCACTCAGCTTTTTTTTATATGCACAGCAAACAGAGCCACCAGTAGAAGACTGGAGGGAGCCCAGAGGGCGCCAAGGAACCTCATGCACTACAGAGGGGTTGGAAGAAGCCCCAGGTAAGTTCAGAATGGCATTTTTTCACTGCGTTCGGGGTCACTTTAACTTACAAATTGACATTCATACTGATGACATGTTATGTGAAAAACTAATTCAAAGTGACAATTTAAAGTGACCTAATTTTATAGCTAACCTCAATGATTGCAATATACTTGTGTATTGTAATACAGTATATTTAAAACATACACTATTCTCTATCTCTTTCTCTCTCTCTCTCTTCTTAAAGATATGTAGGAAAAAATGAAATATTGTAATCAAAGTTTTGAAGCTAAAGTATTACTGATTGACAAGGGGTTATTAAAGATAAAAAGTAAATTGTTCTTTTTATACATTTGTTTCACTTTTGTTAAACGTGACACAAAAAATGATCAGGGGAGGAGAGAAAGAGATACAGAAGCTTGGATAAATAGATTTGTCACAAATTGCTTGGGCCAATTCAGTTGCTTCATTAAAGTCCACTTTTATTGTTTTCTTGCAAATGTTATTATTAATTCACAATAAATAGACGAGTCACAACTTTGGCAGTGCTATAAAGAGTTGTAGCAAAAGGAACTTGGTGGCTTAGGAAACTGGGTGTTGTGTGTCAGGGGGGATTGAATCGTGATTATGATCTGAGATTTTGTATTTACATTTTTTTCATAATGTCCCTTTCAGAGTGGTATTGACTTTGTTGGTCTGTGATATTTACAATGCTAATATGAACCTATGATTGAGCCAACAAGGAATGCACTGTTTTTTTTTTAATTTTGTGGTAAGTGACATGGTTGTTTTTATGCTACATTTCGCAATGGTATTTTTTATATGTATTTTTATGGTTGCGAGCAGCCTTGGTTACACTGATCTTCTCTGTGATTGGCTGGCCTGTGCCCCTCTACTTTGGGAGGTGGCGCTGTGGGTTGGGCAGCCTTGGAATTTTCTTATTGGTCAGCGATTTACTCTGGGCTTCTTGCTTACTTTTTTGTGACGCATGCGTATATTTTTCTGTGTACCACACGTGATGATCTACTGATCGCTTATGCAGAAGTCTCTTACGCATATGCATAATGGCAGTGCAAGCTTTTTAATTGGCCAGGGGATTCCGCATGTCTCTGAGACGTTCCCTATCAGGTATGCATTGTTTTCCTGGCTCTCTCATTGGTGGAAACTATTTTAAATTCATAGGTTTATTGATGTATTGAACACTATTTAAAGAAGGTTTTTTTCCACTGTTTGTTATAGCAGCATGGCTTGATAAAGGGCGTCAAGCTTGAAACAGCGGGCTGTCGCCATAGCTATAAATGCTGACTTAATGTCATTTTAATGCCATAGAAATAAAAAAATCATAGCTTTACTCTATTAGTGGTGCCAGCTTTGTGGACTGTTTGATGTTTGGCCACGTGGTACCGTGACCGTGAGCTGAGGCACACCAAAGTCTTCTTGCATGGGTGCTTCTCCATTCCTGTGACGAGTGTAAACAATTCTTGTTGAATTATTGGTAGACACCTGTCATTGAAGCTAATATTATCATCAAGTAGAATTTTATTGTAGGAGAGGGAAACTGGGCTACAGGGGGAAAATTGCGTGCTTGATGCAAAATGGCAGACATGTGAGTGTCATAGTTTTCACTTGGGGATAGACATAGATCAGGAGGTTCAGGGGATAGGGTAGGGGGAGGTTAGCTTTAGTAGTTAGTTAGGCATCAAAAAAGCAATTAACCTTAAAGGCTATACATAATTGTGGTACCTCTTTAAAGGAATCCGGAAGTGAGAGAGATCTGGAAGCTGCCATATTTATTTGATTTTAAACAATACACATCATCGCCTGACAGTCCTGCTGATCCTCTGCGTCTAATACTTGTAGGAGCCTTAGACCCTGAACAAGCATGCAGATTAGATGTTTGGACAAGAATTATTATTATTTTTTAGTACTTGTATAGCACCGACATCTTACGCAACTTTGCACGGAGACTCTATTCTTGTCTTGTCAGTTAACTGTCCCTCTGAGGGGCTCACAATCTATTCCCTACCATAGTTCTATGTCTATGTATGTATCATGTAGTGTATGTATATTAGTCTAGGGCCAATTTAGTGGGAAGCCAATTAACTTCTATATGTGTTTGGGATGTGGGAGGAAGCCGGAGTGCCCAGAGGAAACCCACAAGAACATACAAACTCCTTGCAGATGTTAACCTAGCTGGGACTAGAACTGGGGACCCATTGTTGCAACGCAAGAGCTCTAACCATTACACCAAGAATATGACCAGATTAGCTGCATGCTTATTTTGTGTGTGATTCAAACACTACTGATCCATGAAAGATCAGCAGGGTGTCAGGCAACTGGTATTGTTCAAAAGGAAATAAATATGGCAGCCTTTGTGTCCATCTCACTTCAGGTTCCCTTTAAAGAGGTGCCACAGTTATGTATAACAGAATATACTACATTTATTCAATCACCCAATTTTAGGTTAACTATCTGAATTTCAGGATCAGAAACACTTAAATCTATATACTGTTGTACATTGGCATGGAACTTCACCCTTCCAGCAATGCTTAGCCTAGCACAGGTGTAATTATAGCAGGGGTTATGGGGGTGTCCGGTTGCCTGGGGTAGGTCCTTTATTATCAACTTTATTAATATTTAGTATTGATATAGTTCAGACATCTTCCGCAGTGCTGTACAGAGTATATTATTAATACAGAGAGGCAGTGCAGTGGAGCATTATACATACCCGCTCCCAGCTTTATGCAGGTTTCCTCCACTTCCTTTTCAGCTTGCAAGTGCCGTGCCACCAGCCAAATACCAAGCAGCTTCAGTCGACCTCAGGGGGTGGGGGGGAGGGGGGCTGCCCAATGTAGTTATACCATTCTAGCCCATACTATGATGAAAAGTAGAGACCGGTACCATCAAAGTGTAATTATGCTCTTCATAGCCGGCCTTTGACCTGTGTGACCAGAGCGGTCACTCAGGGTGCCAGCTTCTAAGGGGGCGCCTATAGCTGGCTACCTTTACTGAGGGCACCAATGCCTGGCTACCTATGGGGTCAATGGAGACCTTCAACTGACTTCCTATACTGGGGGCACCGATGCTTGGCAACCTATATTGAGGGCACCTACACATGAGATCCTATACTGGGGGCACCTATACTGAGTCTGAGGGCGTTTTTTTTTTTTGGGGGGGGGGGGGCACGCACTGCGGCTATAACACGTGGTGCAAATTGTCGTTGCTGTGCTATCATTCTAAATGGGGGGGGGGGGGGCTAACTGTCCCACTTATTGTTTTTATTAATATTCCTGAAAGGTTCTAGCCTTCATTTTTAAGTATATTCAGGATAATGCACTTTTTCCATCCATTAATGGCTATTAATAGTATTTTTTCTATTATACATATGTGATGTGTCACAGAGATCTGAACATTTGGCGCGATGTGTCACGACGTCAAAAAGGTTGGGAACCACTGTCCTAGGAGGTAACTCAGGAGAAAAGGTGAATTGCAAATGGGCCTGTGTGTGTGTGCGTTCGTTCGTGCGTGTGTGTTTGTGTGTGTGTGTGTGCGTGCATGCGTGTGTGCACGCGGGAAGAGGATGAAGGGGGGGGCACAAAAATCAGGTATCGCTCAGGGCGCTGTGAAACCTAAGGCTGGCCCTGACATTGCTCTTTAGTTTATTAAAAGAAACTAAATTGTAACAGCATACAGCGACATTTAGGAGGAGACTCCTCTTTTCTTAAACCTATGTCAGTAGTATCTGGCTGACACTGACATAGGCTTTAGAAAGGAGGAGTCTCTATGACTTGAGAAAGAAAGAGTCTCTTCATCTCTACTTTCCATTGTTGAAGATTGGGCCTGTAGTGCTGTCCAACCCACAGACCTTGGCACATCAGCAACTTATAGCCCAGGACTGCTGTCTATGTGCATTCTACTAGCCCATGCTATGATGACACCCTGCCTTCTGCCTCAAAACACTCAGAAAACCAGGTGTTGTTTCTGCTCACTGTGGAACACACAACAATCTGCAGTGATGTACCTTGCTAGCAGTAAAGCAGTAAAAGCGTTACTACCTATGATATATTTAGGAATGCAAATCATGGTGAAGAAGGATTTTACAATGGGAGGTATAGGGAGGGGTAAATATTAGGGTAAAAGTTAGGGTTTGGTACCTGGAAAGGGATAACAGTGACATGATGAGACAAACATGTATGTAGAGTGCAAAACATATTAATAGCCAGTCTGTTTTACTTGCTTAATTTTGCTACCTGAAAGAGGTAATTTTTAGGCATGAAAGTGACAGCTTGTGTTTTGTCAGTACCTAGTCGTGAATGTAGTAAACATTACTAATAAGCAAAGTACAGCCATAAAAGGTTTCTTGGCAGAATAAAACTTCTGAGAGCAGAAAGAGATAAGAAAAGGTCAATAGTTCATGTATTTTCACTCAGGGACACTTAGTAGGCTGCCACTGAGCAGAGACAACAAAACATTCAATCTACTTTGTTAATTTTTATATAAAATAAAATCAAGAAATATCTATAAAAAAGTTATTTTTATGAGTAGGAGGATGGATATGATTGTTTATCGCATGAGTTTATTTTCACCTCGGGTTCACTTTAAAGGTAATCTAGGGGGAGATGTACCAAAACACCAAAGATAACAGTGTCACAAACTTGATATACCAACATATTGGTAAAAACACTGTCAGTGCGCTGTTTACAGGATGCTTGCATCAAATCCATCTGCACTGGATTCAAATTAATGCCATCTTCTTATTTAGAATTAGAGTATGTTTTCATGTGATGCAACTAGGTTATGTGAAACTGACTTTGCTTCCTATATATTGTACTGAAGTCTTTTATCATTTTCATGGATTCATAGCTTCTCTGGCAACCTTGTCTTTTCTTTGGCATGGCAGTGTACCCTGCATTTCAGGATTTATTAAACTGAAGCAAAGTAGTTTATTTAAAGCAACAAGTATGACTTTTTTAATGCTGCACCTTGTCACACAAGAATGGCTTTGCAGTTAGGCTTTGTGCTGGTTTGAAGAGAAGAAAATAACTTACTATTTAAAGAGGAAAGAACAAAAAGGGAGAGCCATGAAGGAGAATGTGGAACAATGAGATAACCGGCTTATTTCGGAAAGAAACGCAGAATTAAATGAGACAAGCAGGAATGTATATAATGCAAAGCTTTAAAAATGGCACATGGAAAATGCAGAGAAGAAATAAACTGTGATATATATACACACACACACATATATACATACATATATGTGGACAGAGGCATTTCCTATGCAACTATTAGCGAGCCATGCCATAGCTTAGATATGTTTAAATCCCCATGCATCAGACTTATTATTCCTGATTTATATTTAATGTTAAATAATATGTACATTATTATTTAGAAATATAGACACAGTGACACCGTTAACTGCTTCTGAGCTCATTGAGCTCCTGTGTAGGATGCCGGGGCAGCATACATTTTAAAGAAGCCAAATGTCTGTATTAGGAGCATTGAATATGAATGTCCCAGTATTAAGCAGATGATCGCTGCATTATTTATATCCAATATGGAGAAGTGCATTGGAAAACGCATTTTTATTTTTTCTATTTTATTTTTCTATTTTTTTTGCCAGCTGGGTATGTAATAAACTCCTGGATGCCTTGGTTATTATCCTCTGTGTGTCTCAGTTAATTCTGCATCGTTTAAAACCTCGGCCTGTCTCATTTTTTCAGTTTCTTTGATATTCTTCCGCAACTTGGTTTCTTTTCTTCTTCTTTAAATAATAATGTATTTTCTTTTTCTAGGACACAGCAAAGAACCATCTGTGCACAATGACAAGGACCCGGTAAAGATGAAAATTGGGAATGTTAAAATATTTCCTTGCCTACCCGTCTCATTAGATAAGTATGTAAATACATTTCATCAACTTTAATGTTGTGTTTATATACATCTGCAAATGTTGTTTCTTTCATGAGCCATCAGTCGCTTCCTCCCAAATGCATTTCGTTTTAGAGAGAGTTTCTTATTCTAAATATGGCAAAGCACTTGCACAAAAAAAGCTATGTTTTTATTGCACAATGTACAGATCATTTCTACATTTTGTGAACTACTACTAATATATGACCATGAGAGTAGAAAGAATACGCTAGTATATGGTTGTTTCATAACAATAAACTTGGTAGCTACAATACCTTCAGTCCACTCTTCATTGAATTCTACCATTTTGGGTGGAAATTGTCATGTGAATAGATTCTAGAGCATATTATGGACTCCTGCTGAAAGATCTCTTGGAGTTTATGACTTTACTAAGAGCTTTTAAACTGGGCAATTCATCAGTGATTGACTTTTAGAATATTGCATTGTTTCCACTAGCATGCCCCTCTGTGCAAGAAAATAAAGCATCCCTTACAAATAGAAATGGTATGTTTTTTTTTTAGCATGTTATCATACTGGTGAATAAGGCATACCCTTGTGATTTTTTTTTTTAGTCTGTATAAAGATGTGTAGAATTTTAAATGAGTCTTAAGAAATTGTAGTTATGAGACATAAAATACAGTACCAGATTACTGTAGTCTTACTTTAACAATTTTGCTTTATTTGCATAACAAATACATTCTTGACAGAGTAAAAAAGAATAGTTTTCTTTACATGATATATTAACCTTTACTTAAATATTTTTGCCCATCTTTTCATATATACATATTTCTGCAGCATGCAAAAATCATTGTGACACATGGGCATCACATTTTTGAGGCCCTGCAGCCTTACAGTATCCATTATTAAATTTAGGGATATAAAGGGGCACTCCTATAAGAAACTTCATAGCAATGACTAAGATTACTGTAGAATTAAATAATAAAGCGATTTAGCTGAAAATAAATATGGGAAACCTAAGTTAACTAGGATGAGCTGGGGAGTATGAAATTCAGTCTCCCCTGGGGTGAAAAATGAACCTGTGTGTTTATGGGCATGGGCTATGGCAAATAGTGTTAACCCACCTGTGTCATCGCCACTTGATGTGCTGGACTTTACTCTTCATCTTACTGACACTTCTGCCATCACAACCGGAAGTTTGGCTGTACAGCTGGAAGTCTTCGAAGATGGAGAGCAGCATGCAACACATCAGTGAGAAGTGGTGAAATAGGTAGGGTAACACCCTCTTTCGAGGCCTGAGCCCACCAATAATTTATTTTCTGGCTTTCACGCTGGTGCTTTCTAAGTCAACCATGTAAAAGCATATGGCCATTGATGTCAGGACATCTGATCTACATATTCCTCTTTGGTCATGGTCAGTGACTTTGAAAGCATTTAAATAAAACAACCAAAAAATAATGCTTCAAAGGTAATTTCAGAAATAGTTTATATGATTTGGAATTAATGGCTCAAAGGAAAATTGAATTACACATACATACATTTATTCTCTGCTGGCATTTCCTATTATTATTTTGTATGCATATGGTGCTGACACCTTCTACAATGTTTTACAGAGTCCACATTATGTCACCAATTCCTTTAGAGAAGTTCATAATCGAATGCCTACCATAGCCGTAATCGTATGCCCTTATCTTAAGCTAAGGCCAAATTTGTGAGAAACCTAATAATTTACCGGAATGTATTTTGGGATGTGGGAGGAACCCATCATGTCTTAAGAAAGCCCATACAAATACATGGAGATCATACAAACACAATGTACATTGTACCCTGGACCAGATTGGAAATGGGACCCTATTGCTGCAAAGCAAGAGTGCTATACGCAATGCCACCACGCTGCTAATACCTAGACGCTAACATTTTTCCCTATGCCCTACCTGGGGAGTGGGACAGAGAGTAATGTCCACTGGTACAGTAACCCCGCCCATATTCTGCATGTGTTCTTTGAGCTGTGGCTGCTGCTACATTTTCTAGATATGCTAAAAACTGCTGTTGTCAAAAAAAAGATTGTTTCCATGTGCTTACTGCAAAGAACTATTAACTTTAGTCTCTCTTACTCGGATCCATTACAACATCTGCTAGCTGATATATATATATTAATGATTAATTTTCAGAAAACAGCTTTCCATATTATCTAGTCCAGCCATATTTGACTTATATAGATTTTAATCTAATTGTTGGATATACCTAGCCTAACTAAGTGTCATTCTGCATTGTAGACAAGTTATTGGCTGAAACTCTGTGTTTGCAGCTACAAAAAGGACATTCGCATAGTCTGGTTGAAAAAAAAATTGTCCATCATGAAAATAAGCAAACAAAAACTTAATAGATATAAATAAATAATCACTGTCATGCACTCTCACATATCTCAACTGATCCGTCTGCTTTTGACTGATATGAGATAGATTGGACATTATTTCAAATTGAGAAAGTTACCTAAAAGCAGTGGAAGTCTTCTCCAGGCATTACTACCAATGTTATGCAGGAGAACAGAGGCGCCAAAAGGATAAAAGGAAGCTAAATGAGCTTAAAAACCAAATTCTTGGTAAATAGAGGAGGTAGTGGTGGACTTACCTCCTCCAAGTAGACACACAACGACTGTAGTAAACACAGTCAATATATTTTATTTATGAACTCCAAATATGCAACGCGTTTCGCAGGTTTGATCCCGCCTCATCAGGCAATAACAACGGAGCAATAGCATATGTGGTCAGTAGAAGTGCCTGGCTCTTCTACTGACCACATATGCTATTGCTCCGTTGTTATTGCCTGATAAGGCGGGATCAAACCTGCGAAACGCGTTGCATATTTGGAGTTCATAAATAAAATATATTGACTGTGTTTACTACAGTCGTTGTGTGTCTACTTGGAGGAGGTAAGTCCACCACTACCTCCTCTATTTACCAAGAATTTGGTTTTTAAGCTCATTTAGCTTCCTTTTATCCTTTTGGCGCCTCTGTTCTCCTGCATAATATTGAGTCCACCCTGGGTGGAGGGTTGAACCCCTTTTTCTCATCTACAGAGAGTGACTTCTTATTCCTGAGTGGGGTCAGGAAAATCTCCCCACCTGCCTTTACAGTGGTTGCCTAATGGTAACCCTGGTTTGTGAGTATTAATATTTACTCTATCTAGTAACCATTTACCAGTACATATTACACTATTGGGGCTCTTGGTGTTCCTTGTTTTTATTACTACCAATGTGCTACATTTTGTTGGAAAGATATTAGCAGATATCCTTAAAGAAAACCTGAACTGAAAATTAAAAGTCAAAATAAGCATACACAAGTCATACTTACCTTCCATGTTGTCTACTCCTTAAGTGTCTTTCTCCTGTCCCGCGTCCTGTTTGTTCACTGTGATCAAGGAAATTTTCTTCCATTTTCCATTTTGAAAATGACGATTACCCATAACAGCTTTCTGGTCAGCACACAGTTAAACTGTAACATCGCCCACTTGAGCCATAGGGAAACATGGGCATTACCTGGTACATCAGTTTTCCTCTCAGCTATAACTGACAGCAACTGATATTTTACTGAAAGCAACTGATATATTTCAGATCTGACAAAATATTGCCAGAACTGGAAGGGACTATTGTCAGAAGAAAATGGTGAGCTTCTGAGAGGAACTGATGGCAAGGTAACTATGTAATGTTCATTTGAAGTTACCTCGCGTGTTCATTTTAAATATTTTTACTCAGTACAGGTTCTCTTTAACATTTCTCTCACTACAGGTTTTCTTTAAGTAGTGACATTTGTTCTTAAAGTGGTGTGAAACTCAGCATTGTATCTTTGTTCTAAAAGATTATCTACAGCATATCATCTACTTCCAGAA
This sequence comes from Hyperolius riggenbachi, assembly GCF_040937935.1. Lineage (NCBI taxonomy): Eukaryota > Metazoa > Chordata > Amphibia > Anura > Hyperoliidae > Hyperolius > Hyperolius riggenbachi. Next base: position 137,406,643 of record NC_090646.1, on the reverse strand, counting down.
AAACAAACAAACATAAAAATAACTAAATTGAAGCAGAACAGCATTCAAACAGTTAAACACTGCACTTTGTTCTTTAGTGGGAAGCTCCTTGTTTCAGTGGCAAGCTTCTGGCCGCATCCACAGAGGTGATAACATTATGTTTTGTTTACTAAATATATTTGACAAATCAATGTAAACATGAACAAACTGCTTTACTAAGCTGAGAAGCAGAAAGGGCTGTGTAGTGATCACTAGATAGATTTTAATATATAAATACACCAGCAATGTAATGACATGCAATGGCAGCTTTCAGAGTAGATATTACTGTACTTTGGAAATGTGTCATTTGTAAACAGACAATATTGCGTGTGCGCAAAAGCAAATATGGTAACTGTATGGGTTATAAAAAGTAGGAAAACTTTTTTTTATTACATGTTATGTCAGAGTTTTAGCACACTTGAAATGAAGTAATGGGTGTAACAGTGAGCTAAAAATCTATAATACATTTTTGTGATATTTTCATAGTTTTGTTTAGTTTTGTTTTAAATTGTTTTCATACTTGTGATATTTGCAATACAGAGAGTAATGTTGAAGTTTATCAGACTGAACTTCTGCCTTTCTCGGCCCTTTCTATTTAGTCCATCACTTGTGTGAGAAGGACATTTTGCTGAAAACAAGCTGAATTGAATCAATCAGTTTGATTCTAGTTTGGTTGGCTCAGCACTTATATTGGCCAGAACAAATCTAATAAACTGTAATGAATTCATTTTGAAACTCAGTCTTTTGAAGTTATCTTTGAATAGACCATCTATCTCAATGTGAGGTTGAAAGTTCTTTGTGTCACTTGAACCTATGGCTTTAGCTTCCTATTGTTGATATATATTATTTACGACCTTAAATAATATATAGAGAACATCTATTTTTCAAACATTTATTTTCAAGCTTTACATGTAAACAAAATAATGTTTGGTTAAACTTGAAAGCAGAGCTGAAACCCTTCTAATAGATTGCAGTTTTACTGAATGATTTGCTACATAAAGTATGTGAAAAGTGTGTAGTCTACATGTAAAGGACAACCAAAGTGAGAGGCCTATGGAGGCTGACATATTTTTTCCTTTTGAAATAGTGTACATGCCTGGCTATCCTGCTGATTCTCTGCCTCTAGTTCTTTTAGCCTGTAGACCCTGAACAAGCATGCAGATCAGATGTTTCTGATACAAATCTGACAGGATTAACTGCATGGAATTGTGGTGGCAGAACCCAGTCTGCAAACCAAAAACACTGAATGGGTCATCAAGTCAAATCATGAAAATATATTTATTTAGTACATCAGACGTTGCGACTGGACATCATTTACCTTTTACAATACAGCTACAATACAGCTACCTATCATCTTCATTATTCTCTGTTGTGTGGACATTGTGAATATGTTACAACTACCTGTTTACCAACTTCTCCATAGAACTTACTAACTGGATACAAGTACTTGCTTTCCTCATGCACAGAAAGTACCACCATATTGGATGTTGCAATTGGACATCTAGTATAGCTTAGAGTCTATTACAACTATGTTGTGTTAGAATTCTCTGAAACTATATGCATTGCAGCCTTTTAGATACTTACCTGGACATAGCTACTAGAGAATCAACCCCCTCAATATTCATGTATTCATGGCATGTATTGGAAGTCTATTATCTGTTATAATTTAGCTGGATTTGGTCTGTGTTTTTGTACTAAATAAATGTTTTTTCATGATTTTACTTGATGACCCATTGAGTGTTTTTGGTTTGCAGACTGGGTTCTGCCACCACAATTCCTTACATTACTATCCAAATCACTCCATATATGGGCCATATATAATTGTGTATAGGAAGCATTATTGCTTTTTGTACACTGGGCTGTTGGCTGGGACATGCCTTCTTTTTAGTATTAGCTGCATGCTTGTTTCAGGAATGTTATATAGATACTAATAATGTATGAAGGGCTGGTATTATTTAAAAGGAAATAAATAGCAGCCTCCATATCCCTCTCAGTTCAGTTGTCTCTAACACAATCCACAGTCCACACCTTAATTGTGAAGGAAACAATAGTGATCACATGACATCATTGCCCCTTGTAGTTCCAGAATAATAGGGTGGCTCTTCTTGCAGACTTAGATAGATGCCTTGTCCAAGCTGTGCCTAATATTAACCTATCATGAGGCTAAGCACTGATAGCAATGCAGTTCTTTTAAGTATTACTTAATGCTACTTAATCAGTAGATGCTGCTGTCCTCTGCACATTAAGAGCTTTTGTTGTATTATATGCTGACTGTGTCTCCTAATGGTAATAATCTAATAATGATCCTCTTAATGACACCAATGCTGTTTAATACAGAACTACACTAATAGCATAGTCCCTGCCTAAAAAAGAATTATAAAATCCAATGCACTATGCTGAGTGCGTCCTAAATTGTGTAGGGTCTCTGCATTGCAGCAATATAGTACTGGTACATTCTGGAACCCAACTGCTCACAGAGACTGAATGAGCACACTGACTGCTGACAGGTTGGCTGTCTTATGATTAAAGAATGGGGGCAACTGGAGGGTGCTCTTTGATGGTGGGTCAATTTTGTCTGCTGCAGATTTGATGCAGGTACCCCATTCCACTGATTGGCATTTATTATTAACTAGCTGGACGCCCGGCGTTGCCCGGGTATGTGTTTGGCTCGTGTTGGCCTTGCCCAGGGGCATACCTAGAAATCCCCGGGCCCCCTGCAAAAAAAAATCCGGGCCCCCCCACCACCTCCCTACAGCCCGCTCAGGGACTTTTGTGGGGCAGGAGGGGTCACAGCATGAGAGGAGAGCGTGGGCGCAGATCGGTGGGGAGGGGGGACATTCCCCCCCCCTCCCTCACCTCGGGCTCTCCTCTCTGCATTCCCCCTCCTGCAATTATTGGTGGCAGCGGGCAGTGGCAGCAGGCAGGCTGAACGCATACCTCCTTCTCGCCGGAGGTCTTCCGATAACTAAGTGCTTCATAGAACTTCCTGTTTACACAGGCAGTTCTATGAAGCACTTAGTGATTGGAAGACCTCTGGCGAGAAGGAGGTATGTGTTCAGCCTGCCTGCCGCCGCTGCCCGCTGCCATCAATAATTGCAGGAGGGGGAGCGCAAAGAGGAGAGCCCGAGGTGAGGGAGGGGGGGAATGTCTCCCCTCCTCACCGATCTGCGACCCCTCTTGCCCCACAAAAGTCCCCGAGGAGGCCCTAGGGTGGCCCCGGCCCCCCCGCAGTGGCAGGGGTCGCATCCCCTATTGTTACGCCAGTGGCCCCGTCCCCTTTTCCTAACCCTAACACACAATTACTTAATTACTTAATGACAACGTTTGTGAGCTTTGCGGTCCTTGACATCAATAATTTGCATTGAAATAAAATAAATATGATTGGCTGTGGCTCCACCCCTTTTCTGAATTTGAACCCAAATCACCCAATGGCCAAGTGTACCAGGTACAGGTGATTAACAGTGCAAGAGGCTTGTGCCATTAACAATGCAAGAATGGCAGCAATTAAATATTCCCCTTAAAAATCAATAGGTGGATTTTGATTGGCTTTTGTATGCTCCACCCACTTTCTGAATAATAATCCCAGTCACCTAGTGACCAACTGTGCAAAGTTTGAGAACCCTACCATTAACAGTGTAAGAATGGCTGCAGTTTACATTTTCCCAATGAAATTTGTATTTTTCTCCACCCACTGATTTCCTGACATTGTTCGGGTATGTATTTGGCTGGTGTTGACTCCGCCTACTTTTTCTAACCCTAACACACAATTACTCAATGACCAAGTTTGTGCGCTTTGCGGTCTTTGGCATCAATAATTTGCATTGAGATTAAACAAATCTGATTGGCTGTTTGCGGCTCCACCACTTTGACTAAATTTGAACCCCAGTCACCTAATGACCAACTGTACCAGGTTTAAAGCTTGTGCCATTAACAGTGCAAGAATAGCAGCAATTACATATTCCCCTTGAAAATCAATAGGTGAATTTTGATTGTCTTTTGTAGGCTCCACCCACTTTTCTAAATATTAATCCCAGTCATCCAGTGACCAATTGTGCAAAGTTTGAGAACCCTACCATTAACAGTGTAAGAATGGCTGCAGTTTACTTTTTCTCAGTGAAATGTGTATTTGTCTCCACCCACTGATGATCCGGTATTGCCCGATTATGTATTTGGCTGGTGTTGGCTGCGCCCACTTTTCCTAAATTTAACAAACAATTACTCAATTACTCAATGATCAAGTTTGTGAGCTTTGCGGTTTTTGGCAACCATAACCTACATTAAAATGAAACAAATAAGATTGTCTGTTTGTGGCTCCACCCCCTTTTATCAATTTAAATCCCAGTCACCCAATGATCAACTGTAGCAGGTTTGAGGCTTGTGCTATTAACAGTGCAAGAATGGCAGCAATGAAATATTCCCCTGAAAAATCAATAGGTAATTTTTAATTGGCTTTTGTAGACTCCACCCACTTTTCTGAATAGTAATCCCAGTCACCCAGTAATTAACTGTGCAAAGTTTGAGAACCCTACAATTAATAGTGTAAGAATGGCTGCCGTTTACTTTTTCCCAGTAAAATTTGTATTTGTCTCTGTCCACTTATGACCCCATGTTGCCCGCTTATGTATTTGGCTGGTGTTGGCTGTACCCACTTTTCTAACCCTCACACACAATTAATCAGTTACTCAATTACCAAGTTTGTGAGCTTTGCGGTGTTTGGCATCAATAATATTTTGCATTGGAATGAAACAAATCTAATTGGCTGTTTGTGGCTCCACCCCCTTTCTCAAATTGAAACCCAGTCACCCAATGATCAAATGTACCAGGTTTGAGGCTTGTGCCATTAACTGTGCAAGAATGGCAGCAATGTAAATATTCCCCTTGAAAATCAATAGGTGAATTATGATTGGCTTTTTCAGGCTCCTCCCACCTTTCTGAATATTAATCCCAGTCACCCAGTGACCAACTGTGCAAAGTTTGAGAACCCTGCCATTAACAGTGTAAGAATGGCTGCAGTTTACATTTTCTCAGTGAAATTTGTATTTGTCTCCACCCCCTTTTTGGTTATGGGAATAAAAAGTATCCTATACTTTATTCCAGGTCATGTACTATGTGTGTGCCAAATTTCATTCAAATCCGTTCAGCCATTTTTGCGTGATCGAGTAACAAACATCCAAACATCCAAATATCCAAACATCCAAACATTCAAACTTTCCCATTTATTATATTAGTAGGATAGGGAAATTCTAATGACATGCAGATACAGCCAACGACTACAATATTAATTAAGTAGGTGTGTGTCAGGACATTGCAAGGGGTCTGAGCCAATTGTAGGTTTGGGAGAATGGCTCAGATGATGTCACATTTAACTCTTTGGTGACCAGTATTAAAAGGGGGTCACAGGCTGAAGAGACACTTCTTCTTCTCTTTGCTGGCCTCCAACCCTTGACTTCTATTTATTTATATTGTGTCATTTTATAACTGTATGTTGTATATATTAGATAGGTCTCCGGGCTATGTAGTATAGATGTAACGTAGTATAGACAGAAGATTAAGACTGGTTACCATTCACCAGGGATGGGGCCAAGAGCCTGTAACGCCAAGAAGACGTACTACAGAAGAATCTGCTTTGCTAAGATGTAACGAACTGTACTGTATATTTGTTGACTGAATAAACAGTTGCTGCAGAAATGCAAGGCACCTTCGTCAGGGATGTGCATGCGGCACCGTGCACATCGCAGTTGATCGAAGGGGGGTGGTGGTGGACCCACGTCATGGCATGCGCCAATGGGAGGCTAACAAGTCATGTCGGGGGGGGGGGGGAAATGCAAGGCACCTTCGTCAAGGCTGTGCACACGGCACTGTGCACAGAGCAGTTGATCGAAGGGGGGATCCGTGGGGGAGACACTCTACAGAGTATCTCGTATTCCAGATTATTTTTCCAAAGTTTTGGCATGGGAAAGGAATGCCAGAATACGTGAACCAGGCAGTTGCTATTAACCAGCTGGGCGGTATGGACGAGCTCAGCTCGTCCAGTACCGCCGGAGCCTGCCGCTCAGGCCCTGCTGGGCCGATTTGCCCCAAATAAAGTGCAGCACACGCAGCCAGCACTTTGCCAGCCGCGTGTGCTGCCCGATCGCCGCCGCTCTGCGGCGATTCGCCGCGAGCAGCGGCGAAAGAGGGTCCCCCCAGCAGCCTGAGCCCTGCGCAGCCGGAACAAAAAGTTCCGGCCAGCGCTAAGGGCTGGATCGGATGCGTCTGACGTCAGGACGTCGGCTGACGTCCATGACGTCACTCCGCTCGTCGCTATGGCGACGGTGTAAGCAAAACAAGGAAGGCCGCTCATTGCGGCCTTCCTTGTTTATTCTGGGCGCCGGAGGCGATCGGAAGAACGCCTCCGGAGCGCCATCTAGTGGGCTTTCATGCAGCCAACTTTCAGTTGGCTGCATGAAATAGTTTTTTTTTAATTTAAAAAAAACCCTCCCGCAGCCTCCCTGGCGATCTTATCAGAACGCCAGGGTGGTTAAACTAGCATGGTTACTGAGAGAAGTTTGATATTTCCCAGGGAGTGATTTGCGAGAGCAGATCATGGGGGGTATCTGGACAGGGTTACTTATGTGATTTTTCCTTTAAGAGAGGCACCTTAACGAGTGGTGCAGCATCAGTTCCCGATAGAGAAGGGAACAGTGCATAAGGGGTACCGGAGGTGGAATAAAAAGGGAGTTGACCAATCCAGGTGTCCGTCGCCGTGACTGCAGAGTGGTAAATGTTTTTCGTTTTTTGTCATGGACAGGGACAGAGCTTGACAAAGAGGTCAATGCTGGGCTGTTTGTGTGTTTTTCCTCGTCCACTTATTGGTCAAATATTTTTTTCCAGCTCCTACCAAGTGTAGCACAAGGAACAGAACTGGAAGCAGTTCATGGGGCAAGTAAGCAAGGATTTATGGAGTGTCAGTGTACCAGTACAGTGTCTGCCATAGGACTACCTATCAAGTGGGCATTCAGGGTTTATCATGCGGGCATCTGAAGCTGGCATGTGTAGCCCTGCACCCTGTGTAGTTAAAGTGCAAAGCGTACCTTCCCACAGGGAGGTAGCCGTTACTTGTAGTATGGAGAGAGTGGCATTGGCAGACATTGGTAAGAGGGTACAACAAACAGGACTTCTAGCAGAGCTGGTAACGCTCAATGGAGTTCTAGGTAAGTAAAGGCAAAAATGAGTAAGAGCATTGCAAGCTCACCTGCAAAGCAGAAAAAGGTGTGTGGCATCTGTACTCTGTGCATACTACGGCCGAGTATGTACAGAAGGGGGGATGTGGGATGAGTTTGCAATGAGGCCTGAGCTTCCAAAGGTGAAGTCCACGGGAGCATATTTTAAACAGGTAAGTACTTAGGATTTAGCTTTAGTTTACCATAAAGAGTAAATAGAGTTCATGAGAACCATAAAGCAACGAGATCAATTATGGTATATATTGATCAATCTAAAGTGTACAGAGTACAAGCCGCAGGGCGAAACCCAAATCATTAATAAGAATTGATTTGTTTGTATTTCAATTTTAGGAGTTTGGCGATATGGAGTCTAGAAAGCAGAGATGCTTGCAGCCAAGACAGGCATGTCAGTCGGATAAGAGAACGTTTCCAGAGGTCAATCCGAGGTTGGAGAACAGCGAGATTTCGGAGATCAGAAAGAGACTAAAAAGTGTCTCTTCAGCCTGTGACTCCCTTTTAATACCGGTGACCAAAGAGTTAAATGTGACATCATCTAAACCATCCTCCCAAACCTACAATTGGCTCAGACCCCTTGTGATGTCCTGACACACACCTACTTAATTATTATTCCGAGTGCTTTTTACCCTACATACAAGGAATGCCATGTTTGGTAAATATTGGCTATGTTTACCTTTCTGCCGCCTAACGGTCTGGGGCAGTTTAGGACTGTGGCCTTTTACCAGGGACATGCTCGGGACATGTTCCTGGTAACTGCTTGCATCATCTCTTCTGTGAGAAACCCATCTTAAAGGTATATTCTGCACACCAAGCCTTTTACCTAAACTCAGGCCAAATAACTGAGGCCTACTTAAATTATAACAGTATCTGTTGGTGTGAACTGTATGTCAATGTAAACTGATTGTAGTCGTTGGCCGTATCTGCATGTCATTAGAATTTCCCTATTAATAATAAATGCCAATCAGTGGAATGGGGTACCTGCATCAAATCTGCAGCAGACAAAATTGACCCACCATCAAAGAGCACCCTCCAGTTGCCCCCAATCTTTAACCACTTTAACCCCGGCGGTACGAATTTCTCCGTCCCTTTTTCCCCCCTAAAAAACCAGGGACGGAGAAATCCGTACCTTCCGCGCTACCGCCGCTGTCCGCGCTCCCGCCGCTCGTGCGCACGCTCCCGCCGCTCGTGCACGCCGCCGCCCGCTCGCCCGGAGATCAATGAACGGGAAAATCAATTCCCGTTCGTTGATCTAAGCCCCCGCAATGATCGGCTGCTTCCTTTAGAAACAGCGCGATCATTGTGATTGTCCCAGCCTCCTACTGCTTCCTGTAAGTGTCCTTCCGGATGCTTACAGGTCGCATGAATACCAACTCACTGTGGCCATCTTGTGGCCAAATAGTAAACTACACCTTAAAGAATTTTACACAGTCAAATACATTTTTTTACACAATAAATTAACTCATTACCTCCCACACTTCCCAATTATTTTTTTTTTGTAATTAAAAAAAAATAAAAAATACAATTAAAAAAAACCCCATAAATAGTTACCTTAGGGACTGAACTTTTTAAATATTTATGTCAAGAGGATATAACACTGTTACTTTATAAACTACGGGCTTGTAATTAGGGATGGACGCAAAACTGAAAAAAATGCACCTTTATTTCCAAATAAAATATTGGCGCCAAACATTGTGATAGGGACATAATTTAAACGGTTTTATAACCGGGACAAATGGGCATATACATTTCATGGGTTTTAATTACAGTAGCATGCATTATTTAAAAACTATAATGGCCGAAAACTGAAAAATAATATTGTTTTCCCACATTTTTTCCTATTTTCCCATTAAAACACATTTAGAATAAAATAATTCTTGGCATAATGTCCCACCTAAAGAAAGCCTAATTGGTGGCGAAAAAAAACAAGATATAGTTAATTTCATTGCGAAAGGTAATAATAAAGTTATAGACGAATAAATGGACGGAGCGCTGAAAGGTGAAAATTGCTCTGGTGTTCAAGGGGTAAAACCCCTCAGTGGTGAAGTGGTTAATCATAAGACAGCCAACCTGTCAGCAGTCAGTGTGCTCATTCAGTCTCTGTGAACAGTTGGGTTCCAGAATGTACCAGTACTATATTGCTGCAATGCAGAGACCCTACACAATTTAGAACGCACTCAGCATAGTGCATTGGATTTTATAATTCTTTTTTAGGCAGGGACTATGCTATTAGTGTAGTTCTGTATTAAACAGCATTGGTGTCATTAAGAGGAACATTATTAGATTATTACCATTAGAAGACACAGTCAGCATATAATACAACAAGAGCTCTTAATGTGCAGAGGACAGCAGCATCTACTGATTAAGTAGCATTAAGTAATACTTAAAAGAACTGCATTGCTATCAGTGCTTAGGCTCATGATAGGTTACTATTAGGCACGGCTTGGACGAGGCATCTATCTAAGTCTGCAAGAAGAGCCACCCTATTATTCTGGAACTACAAGGGGCAATGATGTCATTTGATCACTATTGCCTCCTTCACAATTAAGGTGTGGACTGTGGATTGTGTTAGAGACAACTGAACTAAGAGGGATATGGAGGCTGCTATTTATTTCCTTTTAAATAATACCAGCCCTTCATACATTAGTAGTATCTATATAACATTCCTGAAAAACAAGCATGCAGCTAATCCTAAAAAGAAGGCATGTCCCAGCCAACAGCCCAGTGTACAAAAAGCAATAATGCTTCCTATAAACAATTATATATGGCCCATATATGGAGTGATTTGGATAGTAATGTAAGGAATTGTGGTGGCAGAACCGAGTCTGCAAACCAAAAACACTCAATGGGTCATCAGGTAAAATCATGAAAAAACATTTATTTAGTACAAAAACACAGGCAGATATTAAAATTACACCCTGAGGCAAGAAATACAGCCTGGTTTTCCAACAGCACCCAAAATCCAGCTAAATTATAACAGATAATAGACTTCCAATTCCTCCTACCCGTTGCCTGGTAAGAGATAATTTACATGTTTCATAGACAAGAAGATAGAGAGGTAAAATGCAGTTGCTTTCTTTTCATTGTTGAGTTTGTTGTTTGCTGAAAGTTGTTTTATTTAAGTATTTATTAGCCCTTGACATTGAATAACTTATTCTGAAAGGAGGTGTTAAATAAAAATTAGAGGGTAGGAGGATGTACTGTAATTAAGGACAATAAATTGTCTCTTTCTGCTACACATATATAATCACCCCCATTGTCTTTGCCAAACAGACACATAATACAGTTACCATTAAAAGTGATCGGATAGACACGGAGAACATTTAGCTGTGACAGGTGACCTTTACATAGCCAGAAATGTGTCTGATTGCTGTACATATTATATAGCAGTTGGTTTATAAGCTGCCTGCAACCTATTGTACATTACAGAAGCATTGCACATATTAATCAAATTAAACATGTAACCTTGCTCACTGATTCTTTATAACATTTTTTTTTGTATGTGATCAGCTCTCTATTATAGCAAATCACATGCATAACGCTATTGTACCTGAGGCGATATGTGACATGATGAGATGAACATGTGTATGTACAGTACAAAACATATTAGTAACCAGGCTGTTTTACTTGTTTTATTTTGCTGCCTGAAAGCGTTAATTCCTAGGCATGGAAGTGACAGATTCTGCCTTGTTGGTACCTTGTTGGGAATATAGTAAACATCACTTATAGCCATAAATGTTTTCCTGACATAATATAACTTACGGGGCCAAGGAGAGATGAAATAGACAACCTATTGACCTTTTTTTCTAACTCTGGGACATGTAATAGGCTGCCACTGATTAAAGACTGTAAAACATTAAACCTACTTTTTTAATGTTTAAATATAAAATAAAACCCAGGATACTTTAAAAAAAAGTAATTTTTAGGAGAGGAGGATAAATAAAATTGTTTATCTCATCAGTTTATTTTCATCTCAGATTTACGTTAAAGAGGAGCTGTTAGGTATAGGGTCTCAGAGAAAAAAAACACATATATCAGTAGCTAAATATTGGCTGTACTTACATTACATATGCATTTCTCTGTCCACATTTGGATTTCACAGAATTTTTATATAGTATTTGCAGAGAATGATGCTCCTGACAGCTCATGGCAGGTTCCATGTTTGTCTGTCTCCTTTGAAGCCTATTGTGATGTCATATCCTCCCTGCTTCCTGATGATTCCACTCACAAAAAAGATCATAATGGACAACACTACTGTGCAGTGAATATTAATTAGCCATGTGGCTAGGAACAATAGCGGACTCATGCAGTATACTCTAAGGGAACATATGCCCTGTGATTTTTCAGTGCTGGCTGCTGTTACAAGCTGCTGTAACATGAGCATGTAACGTCTCACTGAGAAAGCAGCCTTAGGGCATGATAGGGAAATGAAGGGGGATGACCCAAGGTACTGCAGTGGGGAGAAGAGGCTGCCCCAGAATGCTTTGCAGTATCTGTTATTCGGCCTGTGTCCTCCTTAGGAGCTTGGGAATACAGAGCCTTGCTGTTCAGCACACATCATAGTAAGAGAGATTTTTAACTTCAGTATTGCCTTTTTGGCTTCCTTCTAAACTGTTTAACACAGGAGAATAGAGGTTTAAATTAGCTTTTGCAGCCTGACAGTTACTCTTTAAATAATTTGAGAGAGAGACATCCTGCAAATGAGTATGGTTATTATTGTGGATGATCATGGTTTGCACCACAGCAAATGTGTTTATGGCAAACTTGCAGCAAGTGCTTAGACTTTTGTTCAGGTTCAGTATCTGTGCTCAGTTTATTGTTCCTATTTTTTTTACTTCAGTTGTCTCATCATGCTTCCTGTCTTATGGTTGTCTGGTCTAGTTCTTACTGCTGGCCTGTTATTGTATCAAGTTGATTGCTGCCATTACTTACCTTTAACTTGACTTTCCACCATGCCTGTCTGTTCCCAGGACAAAATCTTCAGTCTGAGCATTAACATTGTTTATTTCTTCCCCTGAATCCCCTGATTTTCTCCTTTTATAACTAGGCTACTTACTACCAGTTTGATCTGCAGCTGACCACCTTGTTGGATGCCTCATTACAATAGCCAAATTGTCCCCACATGTTCCTACTTACCCTTGTTAGGGCAAGCCTACTGATCATAACCTGGCCATCCGTGTTAGTGAAAAATTCAGTGTGGTCAAATGAGACACTGTCATGATATTTCATCTTTTATTGTCTACAAAGAAGAAAAAAGGAAGGAGCAGTTTGGCACTGGCATTTCCACTAAAAAAAGCTTTATTCTTGTGGCTTGCAAAAAATGGCAGTCAGTCATGTATCAAAAAATTACATATTAAAACATCCTACCAGGTCTTCAAGTGCTGCGGGGTATGGTAGGAGCAGTGTGGGGCCTGACGACCGTTTCACTCACTGAGCGTCCTCAGAGGCTCTCTGCAAGCCACAAGAATAAAGCTTTTTTAGTGGAAATGCCAGTGCCAAACTGCTCCTTCCTTTTTTCTTCTTTGTAGACAATAAAGCATGCTGTTTTTGAAGTTTTGAGCACGCATGACCCATAATAATCCTGCCTAGTCAATCCTCTGGATGTTCCTAATGTTGTTTGTGATATCCCTACAGTGACACACTAGCGGTGTAGTGCCCGTCTGCTTTTCTCTTTCAATCATCATCCTGAGTATTTCATCTTTTGTAAGGTACTCTTAGTCTAAATTATGCGTAAGTGGTAACAATAAGGGAACATTTAAAAGCTACTTTCCCAAGAAAAAGTGCATAACTCCAATGTCATCAAAATATTTGAAAATACTGTGTTTTAGAGGATCAGAATAAACTATGTGCAGGATTAAAAATTAGTTCCACAAATAGACCTGCCCACAAAATTATTTTTGGACAAGTGAGCCTTGATTTAATGGTTTATCATTTCTACACTGTGTTATGGTCCCCTTAGTAAGGTATTTTTCTTTGCATGTGGCAGATCATATTCTGTGTGAGCCGTGCACCACCACAAGACTAAACATTTATGTACCAGGACAAATACGACAGTAATGATTAAACTTACTCCAATTTAGATTCCAAAAGATTGGGCACAGAACAAATCACATAAAAGCATAGTTTCTCACTATTAAGCCAAGGTGTATTTATGCTATGCTATGTGGCTATACATCTAGTCATTTTTCTGTACAATCGATTATTTGATTCGATTATTTTATAAAATCTGGGAAAATCGGTTATGTTCCATTCTATCTGATTGATAAAAATATAGGCCGATATCAGGTGGCATGGACCAACATCATCGATTTTTTTTGGTTTCAAAGCATGGAAGCATGGAGCATGGAGGCACGACACTGCTCAGATCATCAATTGTGAAGGAGAATCGCAAAGGATCTGGCACAGAATAGTTTGGCTACCGTTACACTTGTTTCAGTGAACTTATTATTGAAAGTTTCTTGATTAAATGATACTATGAAAAACTTGAATAACTATTTTTTTAACTATTTATAAGCATAGTGATTGCCTGGAAGGCTTGAATAACAATAAATATGTACAGCATACGCGTGTGTGTGTGTGTGTGTGTGTGTGTGTGTGTGTGTGTGTGTGTGTGTGTGTGTGTGTGTGTGTGTGTGTGTGTGTGTGTGTGTGTGTGCGCGCATGCATGCATGCGTGTGTGTGGGCTACTGAAGAAGATCTTACTCACAGTAGAGAGCACTTGGTGAACTTGATTTTTCGTAAGATCATATACATCATATAGTTAAAGGCTACATCTGGCAATTTAAATAAAAGGCTTCTTCCTGACCCTAGACGTCTGTGAAGTCCCATGGCAAGGTTCCCCTGTGCTCCAGGCCACTGCTGTCTCCCCCAGAATAATGCGGCAGGGTTGGGATCTTCTGTGCATGCGCAATTGAACTGTGCAAACGCAGAGCACTCCTGTCGGCAGGAGCGCAATCTCAAGACAGCGGTGGCCTAACAGACTTCTAGGGGCTGGAAAAAGCCCAGGTGAGTAAGGGCTGAGACACACCAGAAAAACTCCCCAGACGCTAGAGGTTTCAAAAGCTCTTCCCAATGTAATGCTATGGTTTTTTTTTTACAAAACCTCATTGCTCCACACATCCTCATTGCATAGACACATAGGATAACATTAGCAGGAGGTTTCTAAAACTCAAAATGCTCAGGAAAACTCCTCTGGTGTGCACCAGGCCTAAAATTGTTTTTTTTTTTTTTTTTTTTTTTTTAAATCACTGGATCTATCCACCTACATAAAAACCATAAAAGCAACTAGTTTCACAGGACATAAAAAATAACAATAAATCATTATTGAAAATTTGGTGGTTTTGGAAATAAGTAACCTAATTTTGAGCACTGTAACATGCATTTACTGAAATGCAGCACAAAGCCTCATCACTGATGGCCAATAACAGATGAATGGAATGCACAACCATCACTTTGTACTGCTTTCCACACCTCAATCTATGGACTCTTATTAACAAGCCTGACCTGTGCTGTACTGGAGCCTCTCTCAACCTATGCATCCGTGTCTGTTAATTAAAGTTCTTCCTTTGATATGCAGTGTACTTGTCTGTATAAAGTTTACTTGTTATTTTTTACTTCTATTTATACAGTCTCACCTTAGAAAGGTAATTGACTTGACTCCAGAAAACTTGCATCTGTATATATTTAACGAACCAATTAAATGGAACGTGTGCAACACAAATCTTCTTTCTTTCCTTATACTTCCTGTACTTAGCATGGTATCACATAGTACCACTTATTCAGAAAAAGACAATTTTCTTAGACATTTCAAAGATGTACTAATCTACACTTCATCATTTTACAGCAGTAATGTGGTATAAAGGATACCATTCCTGTCTTGCTGTGTTAGAGTCCAAGTTAGAATCTCAGGTATCTTAGGTATTATGGCAGCCTTGTGTGGACCTATTGATAGGTAGATACGTTAATTGATATTGAGAATTTAATTGGCTGTCCATATAAATTGGACATGGACTAGGACAATGGTAAGAATTATGCTGGGTACACACGGTATGATTTTCTGTGCGATAGATGGATCAGATTGACAAAATCCCTCATGTCTGATATTACTCCCGATCGATTCTGCGTTCGTTTTCTTATAGAAGTGAATGGAAAAAGATAAGAAAAAAAGAGACTTAAGTGCAGAATCGAGCGGAAAAAAACGATTGGGTCGGAAAATTGCACTGTGTGTACCCAGCATCAGATTTTGAGCTCTTCTGAGGGACAGTTAAGCAGGGGGCTGTACATGCATCAATTTTCCCAGGGAGATTTGATTATTCATGATAAGAGAGCAACATGAGATGGCAATACTGTCTAAATGTTGTTGTTCATTGCTTCTGCTTTATAAATGGTATCACAGTGCATAACAATAAAACACAATTTTAAAGTGGTATGAAACTCAGCATTTCTTCTTTGCTTTAAAAAATGGTATCAAAACAGCATCCAAACAGTTAAACACAGTACTTTCTTCTTCAGTGGGTAGCTTATTGCCGAGTTTAGATTCAAACTCAAGTGATAACATTATCTTTTTTTTGTATGCTTAGCAACTTTACAGCGACTATTAGTAAACATTGCTGTGCAGTATTTCAGTTTGCAGGGATAGTTGAAGGTAAAAACAGCAGAGAAATTTCACTGGGTACACTATAAATAATATATAAATACAACAGCTTTACAATAAAATGCAAGTGCAGTTTTCAGAGCAGACAAACTGTTCTTTGGGAACTTGTAATTTGTAAATGGACAATAATACTTGTGCACAAAAGCAAATATGATAACTTTAGGAGTAGGAACACTTTTTTTTATTATTATATCAGAGTTTAGTATGTGTTAGTAATCTACTTTTAGCACTGATTTTTTTTCAGCCCTCAATTGTCCTGGGTCTGCTACCCTGAGTGGTGTGCTACCGCACCTTGCCTTGGAAGTGCTCTCATGGCAGAATTAATTGACCCATGGACTATGGCAGCTCTCAGCATATTGAGATCTGTGATCAGCTCGACTGAAATGAATAGTGAGCTCGGAATAGAGAAAGGGAGGTATCAGCACCTGCTAATGTGTCTTTTCTCAGGGTTATGGGAAGTTAGAGATGCCCCTGTGCCTAGATAAACGTCGACTTCTGGACACTGCAGGATGTGCTTTGCCATAGAAAGGCGACACTCACTTGCCACTGATCCCCGTCTGCATAGCCACTGATACACACTCTACTTCCTGCAGGCTATGCAGACGGAGATCAGCGGCAAGTGCGGGGCGGTGATTGGAATGAGCAGGGAGGTAAGTTACTAAAACAAGCTTCCCTGCGCTAGCTGTGCAAAGAGGGCGGAGCATGGTGGGGAGCCCTGGGGAGAGGAAGGGGGGAAAAGTCGGGCTCCCCTCTAGTGGCTGAGTACCAGCAAGGCTGCGGCTCACCCTCCATCACAGCACCCCCCTGCCTCAGCGCTCAGGATGATGGCACGCCTCGCACGCCCCTAGAAATGGGGCTGATTGGGGGTACATTATAAGAAGTATAAGTAACATAGAAAGGTGAATGTCCTTTGTTTTTTTCTTTGAAGTCCCTGAGACTGTTAGTAGTATTTTCCATACTGTGGTTGGCCTTAATCCCCTTTTCATCCAGTCTTCCTCCAACTCTACTTCCAAGCTCACAAGTAACACCTCTAATCTCACATGGGCAATACAGTTTGTTTTATAGCAACAATATTGCATCCAGTTGGCTTTTCGGAAACATGCTATCTGCGGAACACAACACAACATTTCCCAAGGATATCGGGTGCTGATGTGTATTTACATGATACATCCACAGGAAAACACAATAATAGCTCAGTAAAAATATAATGACAATCATAGTAACAAAACTGCTGCAACCAATGATGTGCTTGCACATGAAAATTTGCATTTCCTCCCTCTTTAATAATATATGTACTTAATATTACTTACAAGTGCTAGTTGTCTGTAAAACCTTAAACCCGTAGCTTTGTGACTTTTTGGCAAGATAACTTATATAGACAAGCGTCTGTCATGGTTTAGGTCATCAACTTTAAATCTATGTTGCCTTTACTCTTCTGTAATATAAAAATTAATGGAAAATTATTTAACAAAACAATTAAGAAATAAGAAGAAAAGAAAATGGGATACCATTTAAATGTGTGAATGCAAAAGTTGTGAATTTGAAAAGAAATAATATAAAGTGCTCACATTCTATTTCAAACTACATTTAAAGCTGATTGCAGAATTTGCAGTCTACAGTTCAATATTATTATCATACTGTTTAAGCATGACTAGTTTTGTGAGGAAATAAATTATTCCCTCCTCTGGGACAACTACCATATATAAATTGAAAGTGTTACTAAGCGCTCTTCATTATCTTTTTTTGCATGTGATTGCAATACATTCTTGGGAGGAGTGGTAACTTGGTGTGTTTACACATAATAAGCTTAGGGTTGTGAGACAGAAATATAGCTCCTCTAACATCTCATTTTATTCAAATATTCCATCCACATAAAACATACAATTCTGGATTTTTTTTCTAATTATTGTTTGAAGTCAAAAAGATACATGAGTGGAAAAAAAAGAAAAGAAAATCAGATTTACTTACCTGTGGCTTCCTCCAGCCCCTAGAAGCCTATGTGTCTTTTGCTGCAGCTCCACTCTCTGCCAGGGCCCTGGGACCCATCTCCATAGTGACCCCCAGCTTTTGCACTGTAGGATTCTGTGCAGGCGCAGTATTTCTGCGATGAAGCACGCATAGGCTAGATTTTTTTTTTTTGCTCATGTATGCTTTAAACATGAGCTGTCAGCCATACTATCTCAGAAAAAAACAAAAACACATATTAGTAGATAAATACTTGCTACTTACATAACATTTGTATTGCTCTGTCCACATTTTGATTTTAGTGATTTTTCTATAGTAAAAAAAAAGAGAAAATCCTTCTTTCCATTTTGACTGTGTCTATCTTAAAAAACAATCCTGACATAATTTCCTCCCTTACTATGTCTGTGTATCATTGTCAGCCCTCCTCCCAGTCTTCAGACACTCCCACCCAGCTCTGCATTAGAAAGTGCATTGTCTCAGCATGAGAAATATTGACCAATCAGAGAGAAAAAGAGGTGTGGGAGGGAAAAATGGGAGGGAAAGAGGCTTCAGCCAATCAGGCTGCATTAGTTATGCCTAAGGGGAAAGTAAAGAAGAAAAAAAGAAAATCCAGCATGCCCTGCAACTTCCTTTGTGCGGCAGATGTACCAAGTAAAAGCCAGGGAAACTGGGGAATGAGTTTTTATGGAGAAGAAAAGTAAGAGTGATTTTTAACTTTTGTATTGCATGGTTAGCATCCTTATTACTTGTTTACCAGATAAAAATAAAGAATTGATTTTTGATTTTATGCTTGACAGTAACACTTTAACCACATAACGACCGCCCCCAGCCGATGGGCGGCGGCAAAGTCTGGGCCCAAACGACCGCAATACGCCCATCGGCGGGGGCGGCTGCGGGAGTGGCTATGCGGCGATCGCGTCATTCGTGACGCGATCAGCCGCCGGGGACTGGCTCCGCCCCCCGTTCGCCGTAACCCGCCGGCCGTTCGGAAGCGCCGGCGGGTTACTGGCATCCGGATCGCCGCTGCAACAGTGTATAATAGGCTTTGTAATGTATACAAAGCCTATTATACTGGCTGCCTCCTGCCCTGGTGGTCCCAGTGTCCGAGGGACCACCAGGGCAGGCTGCAGCCACCCTAGTCTGCACCAAACACACTGATTTCCCCCCCCCCCTGCCCCCTGATCGCCCACAGCACCCCTCAGACCCCCCCCTGCCCACCCCCCAGACCACTGTTTGCACCCAGTCACCCTCCTAATCACCCATCAATCACTCCCTGTCACTATCTGTCAACGCTATTTTTTTTTTAAGTCCCTAATCTGCCCCCTACTCCCTCCTGATCACCCCCCCACCCCTCAGATTCTCCCCAGACCCCCCCCAGACCCCCCCCCCCCCGTGTACTGTATGCATCTATCCCCCCTGATCACCTGTCAATCACCTGTCAATCACCTGTCAATCACCTGTCAATCACCCGTCAATCACCCCCTGTCACTGCCACCCATCAATCAGCCCCTGATCTGCCCCTTGCGGGCAATCTGATCACCCCCCCACACCAATAGATCGCCCGCAGATCCGACATCAGATCACCTCCCAAATCCATTGTTTACATCTATTCTCTCCTCTAAACACCCACTAATTACCCATCAATCACCCCCTATCACCACCTGTCACTGTTACCCATCAGATTAGACCCTAATCTGCCCCTTGCGGGCACCCAATCACCTGCCCACACGCTCAGATTGCCCTCAGACCCCCCCCTTATCAATTCGCCCGTGCAATATTTACATCTGTTCTCCCCTGTAATAACCCACTGATTACCTGTCAATCACCCATCAATCACCCCCTGTCACTGCCACCCATCAATCACCCCCTGTCACTGCCACCCATCAATCAGCCCCTAACCTGCCCCTTGCGGGCAATCTGATCACCCACCCACACCAATAGATCGCCCGCAGATCCGACATCAGATCACCTCCCAAATCCATTGTTTACATCTATTCTCTCCTCTAAACACCCACTAATTACCCATCAATCACCCCCTATCACCACCTGTCACTGTTACCCATCAGATTAGACCCTAATCTGCCCCTTGCGGGCACCCAATCACCTGCCCACACGCTCAGATTGCCCTCAGACCCCCCCCTTATCAATTCGCCCGTGCAATATTTACATCTGTTCTCCCCTGTAATAACCCACTGATTACCTGTCAATCACCCATCAATCACCCCCTGTCACTGCCACCCATCAATCACCCCCTGTCACTGCCACCCATCAATCAGCCCCTAACCTGCCCCTTGCGGGCAATCTGATCACCCACCCACACCAATAGATCGCCCGCAGATCCGACATCAGATCACCTCCCAAATCCATTGTTTACATCTATTCTCTCCTCTAAACACCCACTAATTACCCATCAATCACCCCCTATCACCACCTGTCACTGTTACCCATCAGATTAGACCCTAATCTGCCCCTTGCGGGCACCCAATCACCCGCCCACACCTCAGAACGCCCTCAAACCCCAGCCCTGATCACCTCGCCAGTGCATTGCTTGCATCTATTTCCCCCCTCTAATCACACCTTGAGACACCCATCAATCACCTCCTGTCACCCCCTAGCACACCTACCCATCAGATCAGGCCCTAATTTGCCCCGTGTGGGCTCCTGATCACTCGGCCAAACCCTCAGATCCCCCTCAGACCCCCTTCCGATCACCTCCCCAGTGCATTGATTGCATCTATTTTCCCCTCTAACCGCCCCCTGAGACACCCATCAATCACCTCCTGTCACCCCCCTAGCACTCCTATCCATCAGATCAGGCCCAATACATCCTGTCATCTAAGAGGCCACCCTGCTTATGACCGATTCCACAAAATTTGCCCCCTCATAGACCACCTGTCATCAAAATTTGCAGATGCTTATACCCCTGAACAGTCATTTTGAGAAATTTGGTTTCCAGACTACTCACAGTTTTGGGCCCGTAAAATGCCAGGGCAGTATAGGAACCCCACAAGTGACCCCATTTTAGAAAGAAGACACCCCAAGGTATTCTGTTAGGTGTATGATGAGTTCATAGAATATTTTATTTTTTGTCAAAAGTTAGCGGAAATTGGATTGTTATTGTTTTTTTCACAAAGTGTCATTTTTCACTAACTTGTGAGAAAAAATAAAATCTTCTATGAACTCACCATACCCCTAACGGAATACCTTGGGGTGTCTTCTTTCTAAAATGGGGTCACTTGTGGGGTTCCTATACTGCCCTGGCATTTTAGGGGCCCTAAACCGTGAGGAGTAGTCTAGAAAACAAATGCCTCAAAATGACCTGTGAATAGGACGTTGGGCCCCTTAGCGCACCTAGGCTGCAAAAAAGTGTCACACATGTGGTATCGCCATACTCAGGAGAAGTAGTATAATGTGTTTTGTGGTGTATTTTTACACATACCCATGCTGGGTGGGAGAAATCTCTCTGTAAATGGACAATTGTGTGTAAAAAAAATCAAAAATGTGTCATTTACAGAGATATTTCTCCCACCCAGCATGGTTATATGTAAAAATACACCACAAAACACATTATACTACTTCTTCTGAGTACGGCGATACCACATGTGTGACACTTTTTTGCAGCCTAACTGTGCTAAGGGGCCCAAAGTCCAATGAGTACCTTTAGGATTTCACAGGTCATTTTGAGACATTTGGGTTCAAGACTACTCCTCACGGTTTAGGGCCCCTAAAATGCCAGGGCAGTATAGGAACCCCACAAGTGACCCCATTTTAGAAAGAAGACACCCCAAGGTATTCTTTTAGGTGTATGATGAGTTCATAGAAGATTTTATTTTTTGTCACAAGTTAGCGGAAATTGATATGTATTGTTTTTTTTTTCACAAAGTGTCATTTTCCGCTAACTTGTGACAAAAAAAAAATCTTCTATGAACTCACCATACTCCTAACAGAATACCTTGGGGTGTCTTCTTTCTAAAATGGGGTCACTTGTGGGGTTCCTATACTGCCCTGGCATTTTAGGGGCCCTAAACCGTGAGGAGTAGTCTAGAATCCAAATGCCTCAAAATGACCTGTGAATAGGACGTTAGGCCCCTTAGCGCACCTAGGTTGCAAAAAAGTGTCACACATGTGGTATCGCCGTACTCAGAAGAAGTAGTATAATGTGTTTTGGGGTGTATTTTTATACATACCCATGCTGGGTGGGAGAAATCTCTCTGTAAATGGACAATTGTGTGTAAAAAAAATCAAATAATTGTCATTTACAGAGATATTTCTCCCACCCAGCATGGGTATGTGTAAAAATACACCCCAAAACACATTATACTACTTCTCCTGAGTACGGCGGTACCACATGTGTGGCACTTTTTTGCACCCTAAGTGCGCTAAGGGGCCCAAAGTCCAATGAGTACCTTTAGGATTTCACAGGTCATTTTGCCACATTTGGTTTCAAGACTACTCCTCACGGTTTAGGGCCCCTAAAATGCCAGGGCAGTATAGGAACCCCACAAATGACTCCATTTTAGAAAGAAGACACCCCAAGGTATTCCGTTAGGAGAATGGCGAGTTCATAGAAGATTTTATTTTTTGTCACAAGTTAGCGGAAAATGACACTTTGTGAAAAAAAACAATTACAATCAATTTCCGCTAACTTGTGACAAAAAAAAAAAATCTTCTATGAACTCACCATACATCTAACGGAATACCTTGGGGTGTCTTCTTTCTAAAATGGGGTAATTTGTGGGGTTCCTATACTGTCCTGGCATTTTAGGGGCCCTAAACCGTGAGGAGTAGTCTTGAAACGAAATTTCTCAAAATGACCTGTGAAATCCTAAAGGTACTCATTGGACTTTGGGCCCCTTAGCGCAGTTAGGGTGCAAAAAAGTGCCACACATGTGGTATCGCCGTACTCAGGAGAAGTAGTATAATGTGTTTTGGGGTGTATTTTTCCACATACCCATGCTGAGTGGGAGAAATATCTCTATAAATAGACAATTGTGTGTAAAAAAAATAAAAAAATTGTCATTTACGGAGATATTTCTCCCACCCAGCATGTGTATGTGTAAAAATACACCCCAAAACACATTATACTACTTTTCCTGAGTACGGCAATACCACATGTGTGGCACTTTTTTGCGGCCTAACTGCGCTAAGGGGCCCAAAGTCCAATGAGCATCTTTAGGCTTTACAGGGGTGCTTACAATTAGGCACCCCCCAAATGCCAGGACAGTAAACACACCCCACAAATGACCCCATTCTGGAAAGTAGACACTTCAAGGTATTCAGAGAGGAGCATAGTGAGTCCGTGGCAGATTTCATTTTTTTTTGTCGCAAGTTAGAAGAAATGGAAACTTTTTTTTTTTTTTTTTTTTGTCACAAACTGTCATTTTCCGCTAACTTGTGACAAAAAATAAAATCTTCTATGAACTCACCATGCCTCTCACTGAATACTTTGGGATGTCTTCTTTCCAAAATGGGGTCATTTGGGGGGTATTTGTACTATCCTGGAATTTTAGCCCCTCATGAAACATGACAGGTGCGCAGAAAAGTCAGAGATGCTTGAAAATGGGAAAATTCACTTTTGGCACCATAGTTTGTAAACGCTATAACTTTTACCCAATCCAATAAATATACACTGAATGTTTTTTTTTTTATCAAAGACATGTAGCAGAATAACTTTCGCGCTCAAATGTATAGGAAATTTTACTTTATTTGAAAAATGTCAGCACAGAAAGTTAAAAAAGTCATTTTTTTGACAAAATTCATGTCTTTTTTGATGAATATAATAAAAAGTAAAACTCGCAGCAGCAATCAAATAGCATCAAAAGAAAGCTGTATTAGTGACAAGAAAAGGAGGTAAAATTCATTTAGGTGGTAGGTTTTATGACCGAGCAATAAACCGTGAAAGCTGCAGTGGTCTGAATGGAGAAAAAGGCTCTGGTCCTTAAGGGGCGAAAAGACTGTGGTCCCGAAGTGGTTAAAGCAAATTCCTGGTCCTTCTCAAGGTGCAGTGTTTTCTTTTACGTGTGGGAAACGAATGTACCATATACATTGTTCAGCCTGATAGAGATGGTCTCTATTTTTTTTTAAGTCCTTTTATATAGCAAAATGGGATCTACCGTATGTATCGTTGGTAATCTAACAAAAGTGATAATAGTTATTGCAGCAACCCTGCCTCCTCACTGCCCTCGGGAGGCTGACCTTCATAGATAAACAAAGTTGCTGATTTGCCACTCACTTACACTGTAAACTAAGGCACTGATTGTTTGGTCCTTTGTTTATGTAAATGCTCTGATTGACCATTTAGCTGTGATCAGCCTGTGTTTTTTCTTTTACTCAGGATGTCAGAGGATATTTTTTAGCAGTTTTAAGATGTTCTAAAATGAATAACAAACTCCAAAATCAGCATGGATTGTACTAGTACTCATTCAATTTGTAATAGGGATGTTCATGAAGCATAAACAAGTTCTTAAAGAGAACCTGAGGTGGTTTCTAAGAATGATATCCGCACACAGAGGCTGTGGCTGCCTATACAGCCTAGCCTCTGTTGCTATGTAGTGTCCCCCCAGCCTCCCCCCCCCCACCGCGCTCTGCTATGCCCCCAAAAATCGCTGTTGACACGCAGCGGGCTGTGTTTACCTATGTGCTGTTACTCGCGCCGATCCCCCCGCCTCCTGCATAGCTCCGGTCCCTGTCCGCGTCCCTTCCCTCCCCGCTATTGGAGGGAAGGGACACGGGCGGGGACCGGAGCTATGCAGGAGGCGGGGGGAGCGGCAAGAGTGACACTACAGTGACACTGGAGTGACACACGCTGCATGTGGACAGCGCGGCTCTGATTTATGGGGGCATAACAGAGCGCAGGGGGGGGGGGGGGGGGGGGCTGGAGGGACACTACATAGCAACAGAGACTGTGTTGCATAGGCAGACACAGCCTCTGTGTGCAGATATCATTCTTAGAAACAACCTCGGGTTCTCTTTAAGAACCTGTTTGAATTTCTACCTTGCTCATCTGACTTCAATCCACGGTAATTTCATGAAAATCAAAATGATGTTTTCTCAGAATGCCCTGTTTTTTAGTTTGAAATTAGGAAGTTTTGCCCATCTCTTTCAGCTGTGCAATATTGTAACTAGGTAACTATCTGAGGGTCAAAAGCAACATTTTTCTAGCTCAATTTTGTACAGTAATTTTCTTTGTTTTGATGGCTCTTGTCTGCATTTTTTAACACACATTTTATGTTCTTTTCCATGATTTACTGTAGTAAAGCATTTGTCCTTGTAATTCAGCTATCTTGATGCATTTCAAGTGGTTAAAAATGTTATATTTGATTTTGTATTGTTTCCTTTCAGACATCTGCTATTTAAATGCAATTTATCTTCATAGAGTCTTTCCTCATGGAGTTATTTTGCTGCTATCTACGGTTTTCCTTTAAACAATAAATTATCTTTACTATCTTTCAGCTGCAAGTTGTGATTGCTGTGTTAAGACACACAGATATTAAGCGCTATTACTTTCTAGATACACATCAGTTTAACCATCCTGAAGAATAGAATTTCCTATTTGATGGTTATCGATTACAGTTATTTTGCTTACCTAGAGATAAACTGTAAGATTAAAAAAGGGGGAGGGGTTTCACTGAATGGCCTGTTGAAGGCTTCAGCCTAATAAGGAAATGTAGCTTTAAAGCAGAGCTCCATATATTTAACTCTCTCTATCTCTCTCTCTCTCTCTCTCTCTCTCTCTTTTCAGCACTCTACAATTAAAAAAGTATGAACAAGTAGGTATTTCCTTGCCTGCTGGTGGCTTAAAATGATGCGATGCAAAAATATCTAGGAGAAAACTTAGGAGAAAAAGTGAATTGAGTAGAGTTAAGTAAGGGCAAGAGAGAGTGAGAGATGTATGACATCTACCTGCTAGCTGCCATTAACTACCTTATTACTTTGCATCACTAAATAATAAAGGTCTGATCTACGATTGCCCAGAGGAGTATCCAGAGGCGTGCAGGTATGGATCATGCCATGGGTGCCACAGCACCATGGGTGCCATGCCTGCTCCCGTGCCTTCCAGTCATTCTGTTACATGGGTACCATGGCTAATTAACTTATATATGTAGGGTACACTTGGATCAGTGTTAGAAAAGAGGGAAGAGAGGGAATAGGAAGAGATATTTCCAAACAAGTAACTTCAGCAATATCCAGAGCCAAAAATCATAGGCAGGCATAACACATGTATGGGGGAAAAGATAGATAATAGGATAACAGAGGCGCCAATAGGATAAAAAACACTAAAAGAACTTAAAAACCCATCTTGGTAATAGAGGAGGCAGTGGTGGACTCACCCCCTCCAAGCAGAACACACGACTGTGGATTTTCAGTCAAAACAATTTTATTGGATACTCCAAATAAAGTGCAACGCGTTTCATGGGATACAAACCCGCTTCATCAGGCAATAACAGATAGGAGTAAACAGCTGTAACAGAGACAATAGAGTAAATGAAACTGTAGTGCTTTGGCAAAATTCATTCTGATTATTCGGACATTGATTTGGCTATGAATATATTTCAATAGTGGCATAAAAATATTTTTATGCCACTATTGAAATATATTCATAGCCAAATCAATGTCCGAATAATCAGAATGAATTTTGCCAAAGCACTACAGTTTCATTTACTCTATTGTCTCTGTTACAGCTGTTTACTCCTATCTGTTATTGCCTGATGAAGCGGGTTTGTATCCCGTGAAACGCGTTGCACTTTATTTGGAGTATCCAATAAAATTGTTTTGACTGAAAATCCACAGTCGTGTGTTCTGCTTGGAGGGGGTGAGTCCACCACTGCCTCCTCTATTACCAAGATGGGTTTTTAAGTTCTTTTAGGGTTTTTTATCCTATTGGCGCCTCTGTTATCCTATTATCTACATCAAGTCCACCCTTGGTGGAGGGTTGTACCCTTCCTTCTTCAACTACAGAGAGCGACTTTTTAATCCTGAGTGGGGTCAGGACAATCTCCCCACCTGCTTTGACAGTGGTTGCCTACTTGGTAACCCTGGTTTGTGAGTATTAAATTAATATTATTACTCTATCAATTATACCTTACCAGTACATACGACACTATATTGGGCTCTTGGTGTTCTCTCTTTTTCTCATGGGAGAAAGGAGGCTCTGACCAGGGGGATGCAATTTCAGTGCTTGCCATAGGCTCTATATTACCCAGATACACCTCTGCTATTATCTACACTATAGCTTAATGCATTACAAAGCTAATACAGCTGTTGCTTGACTGCCACATTTGCACTGTGCCCTCCCACATGGATCTCCTGTAATATACTATTACAGCAGACAAGTAGGGCACTATTAGGAAGCCCTCTTCTTTAACTATAGATTTCTGTTGGAAATTGTTGCCCCCCCCCCCCCCCCCATCTCTCCCAGTCTGATAACTACTGGAAACATGTAGATGGATATAATACAACATTAATGCATTGTTTTTGTTTTCTTTACTTGGAATTCTAATTCAGTGATTTTAGTAAGGTCATATTGCATTGATTTATTAAACAAATTAAAATGTTAAACAGCAAGTTATTTTCATACAGTAATTAGATGAACAAGCTAGAAAGTGAAACTTGTGTTCATGTAAACTAAAATACATAGTCAAACATAGTGATGCTCAAATACCCCTTTTTAAAATTCGAGTTTGGTCGAATTCGAATAGTAAATTATTCGAGGTCAGTCGAATATTCGAGTCGAATAATTTTTACTATTCGATTCGACCTCGGACTTCGAGCTCACTATTCGAGTCGGTATTCGAGCTCACTATTCGAGCTGACTATTCGAATTGGCCTTAAATAGCTTCCAACACTTGTTTTGAGGGTGAATGATGCAAGAAACATCTTTTTTTCCAAGTAACAACAGCAAGTGATTATGTGGGGATGTTCCTTTAAAAAAAAATGTGGAAAGAGAAGTTGTGTCCTTAATTTTGTTCAGTAGTGTTACTGTATATACTTGTTCTTCTTCTTCTTTATCTTTCTTCTTCTTCTTCTAGATCTTCTTCTTCTATATCTTCTTCTTCTTCTTCTATATTGTCTTCTTCTTCTTCTTCTTCTTCTTCATCTTCTTCTTCTTCTTCTTCATCATCTTCTTCTTCTTCTTCTTCATCATCTACTTCTTCTTCTTCATCTTCTTCTTCTTCTTCTTCTTCTTCTTCTTCTTCTTCTTCATCTTCTTCTTCTTCTTCATCTTCATCTTCTTCTTCTTCTTCATCTTCATCTTCTTCATCTTCTTCATCTTCTTCTTCTTCTTCTTCATCTTCTTCTTCTTCTTCTTCTTCTTCTTCTTCTTCTTCTTCTTCTTCTTCTTCTTCTTCTTCATCTTCTTCATCATCTTCTTCATCTTCTTCTTCTTCTTCATCTTCTTCTTCTTCTTCATCTTCTTCTTCTTCATCTTCTTCATCTTCTTCATCTTCTTCTTCTTTTTCATCTTCTTCTTCATCATCTTCTTCATCTTCTTCTTCATCTTCTTCTTCATCTTCATCTTCTCCTTCTCCTTCTTTTTCAATATCGTCTTCTTCTTCTTCACGTATTTCTCTTTTCAATTTTTTTTTTAAAGAAATGCAGCTATTTTTGAGCGTAACAAATAGCTGGTGGGCGCACGCATGTTGGAAGCGCCATTGTATGTGCTCCCTGGCAGTGGAAACACAAAGACAGCAGGAGGTAAATTCAGCAGCAGGAGGAGGAGGATGAGTGTGTGGCAGCAGGCAGTCAATGAGGCAGGCAGCTCGCCGTGACATAATAGCCCTGGTACCTAGCGGTGATACCAGGGCTGTAAATAAACACAACAGGAGGTCCCAGACAGCGGTCGTGCAGCCCACATTGTGTCCAATACACAACTGGGACAACACAGTTTTCAACCCGGGCACCTCAGAAAAATTAAACCTTTTTTTTTTTTTAATGGTTTGTTTGGTTTTGGTTTTGCAACCAATATAGCTATTGTTTGACGTAATAGCTGGTGGCAGAGTGGCAGCAGAAGGTAATTCTGTGTACCCTGGCAGTGGGAAACACAGACAGACAGCAACAGCAGCAGGAGGAATGGAGGAGTAATGTGAGCAGCTATTGTTTGACGTAATAGCTGGTGGCAGAGTGGCAGCAGAAGGTAAATCATCTGTGTAGTGTACCCTGGCAGTGGGAAACACAGACAGACAGCAGCAGCAGCAGCAGGAGGAGGTGTGGAGGAGTAGTGTGAGTGTGGCAGCAGGTAGGCAGCGTGACATAATAGCCCTGGTACCTAGCGGTGATACCAGGGCTGTAAATAAACACAACAGGAGGTCCCAGACAGCGGTCGTGCAGCCCACATTGTGTCCAATACACAACTGGGACAACACAGTTTTCAACCCGGGCACCTCAGAAAAATTAAACCTTTTTTTTTTTAATGGTTTGTTTGGTTTTGGTTTTGCAACCAATATAGCTATTGTTTGACGTAATAGCTGGTGGCAGAGTGGCAGCAGAAGGTAAATCGTCTGTGTAGTGTACCCTGGCAGTGGGAAACACAGACAGACAGCAGCAGCAGCAGCAGGAGGAGGTATGGAGGAGTAGTGTGAGTGTGGCAGCAGGTAGGCAGCGTGACATAATAGCCCTGGTACCTAGCGGTGATACCAGGGCTGTAAATAAACACAACAGGAGGTCCCAGACAGCGGTCGTGCAGCCCACATTGTGTCCAATACACAACTGGGACAACACAGTTTTCAACCCGGGCACCTCAGAAAAATTAAACCTTTTTTTTTTTTTAATGGTTTTTTGGTTTTTGGTTTTACAACCAATATAGCTATTGTTTGACGTAATAGCTGGTGGCAGAGTGGCAGCAGAAGAAGGTAATTCTGTGTACCCTGGCAGTGGGAAACACAGACAGACAGCAGAAGGGCAGTACACAGCAGCCCACTGTAGGTGTAAAATGTGTGGCTGCAGGCGACGTAATAGTCAAAGTGAACCAGGCTGGCTTAGTGAGCAGGAGCCAGGAGGTGGTAAAGGGTGGTAAGGCACATTAACGATGGTTCCGGCAGCCAGTTCATGTCCCCCTCTCGCCGACAACAGGGGCCAGGAACTCGCCTTCCACCCACGCCTGGTTCATCTTGAGAAACGTCAGTCTGTCCACAGACTTGTGAGACAGACGTGAGCGTTTCTCGGTGACCACGCCACCAGCTGCACTGAAGCAGCGCTCGGACAGCACGCTGGAAGGGGGGCAGGACAGCACTTCCAGGGCGTACTGCGCCAGCTCGCTCCAGATCTCCATGCGCTTGACCCAATACTCCATGGGATCAACAGGGGCATCGCTGTCAAGCCCGCTGTACGACCCCATGTAGTCAGCCACCATGCGGGTCAGGCGCTGGCTGTGACCGGAGGAGGATGCTGCTGCATGCATCTCCTCTCTAGTCACTGCTGCCGGAGCCTCTACAGTCCTGTAGAGCTCGTGGCTGAGAGACAGCAGGTCTGTGGGGCGCTTGCTGCTGCTGGATGCAGGCACCTGCTGCTGCCTCTGTGCTGGCTGCTGGACAGTGGGGGTGGAAGGCTGGGGGAAGGCTTCCTCCAAGCGCTCAACAAGGGCCTGCTGCAAGCTCCTTATTTGTTGCGCTGGGTCTCCTCCTGCAGGCGGCAGGAACTGGCTCAACTTCCCCTTGAGGCGTGGGTCCAACATCATGCTGATCCAGATGTCCTCCCTCTGCTTCATCTGGATCACCCTGGGGTCCCTGCGCAGGCACGTCAGCATGTGCGCTGCCATTGGGAAGAGGCGGGCCACGTCTGCTGGCACATCGACGTCAGTGCTGTCCTCATCCTCCTCCTCTGCCGCCTCATCCTCTCTCCACCCCCGCACCAACTCAGCTGCGCTGTGCTGATCCCCCTCATCAGCAGCCAGGTCAGGGACCTCCACCAAGTCCTCCTCCTCCTCCCCCTCAGAGGTGGACTGCGCAGCTGGTTGCCGCTCCTGCTGGTCCAAGGCTGCCGCTCCCTGTTCCAGCAAAGCATCGAGGGCCCTGTTCAGCAGAGAAACCAGGGGCACCCACTCGCAGACCATAGCATGGTCCCTGCTCACCATGTTTGTGGCCTGCAGGAAGGGAGCCAGCACAAAGCACACCTGCTGCATGTGCCTCCAGTCATCATCGGGGACGATGGACGGGATGTTGCTGGTCTTGTCCCTTCTCTGAGCTGCGGAAACAGTGGCCAGGGCAAGGTACTGGTTGACAGCGTGCCTCTGTTCAACCAGACGCTCCAACATCGCCAGGGTGGAGTTCCAGCGAGTCGGAACGTCAAGGATCAGCCGATGGCGTGGCAGATCCAGCTCCTTTTGCACGTCTTCCAGGCTCGCACAGGCTGCAGCCGAGCGCCGGAAGTGATGCACAACATTCCTTGCCGTTTCCAGCAGTTCGCCCATCCCCTGGTAGGTGCGCAGGAACTTCTGCACCACCAGGTTCAGCACGTGGGCAAGACAGGGGATGTGGGTCAGGTTTCCCCTGTCTATTGCGGCAACCAGATTGGCCCCATTGTCGGCCACCACCTCTCCGACTCTGAGGCCTCTGGGGGTCAGCCAAATCCTCTCCTGCTCCTGGAGTTTGGCCAAAACATGGGTTGCCGTCAGCTTGGTCTTCCCAAGGCTGACCAAGTGCAGCAGCGCTTGGCAGTGGCGGGCCTTCACGCTGCTGCTGAGGCGGGGGGTTTGGCCAGGTGTGCCGGAGGATGTCAGAGGATCGGAGGAACCTGCTTCAGTTCCCCTGACCCTGCGGGGTGGCACCACCCACTGTGTTGCTGCTGCTGCTGTGCCCGCTGCTGCTCTCCCATCCTCACCCCCTTCCACCAAGCTGACCCAGTGGACAGTGAAGGACAGGTAGCGGCCTGTCCCGAAGCGGCTGCTCCAGGAGTCCATGGTGACGTGGACCCTTTCACCAACCGCGTGCTCCAGCCCTCGCTCCACATTGGCCATCACAAAGCGGTGCAGTGCAGGAATGGCCTTGCGGGAGAAAAAGTGTCTGCTGGGGAGCTGCCAGTCTGGGGCTGCGCAAGCAAGCAGCGCACGAATGTCGCTCCCCTCCTGCACGAGCGTGTACGGCAGGAGTTGGGAGCACATGGCCCGTGCCAGCAAGCCGTTCAGCTGCCGCACGCGACGGCTGCTGGGAGGCAGAGCCCTAACCACCCCCTGGAAGGACTCGCTCAAAAGGCTCTGGCGTGGCCTTTTGCTGGCACGGGAATCAGCAGACACAGCGGAGGAGGCCACTGAGGACTGGCTGCCAGAACAGGCCTCAGTGTCGGCGGCAGGAGTTGCAGAGGGGGGAGGAGCAGTGCGTTTCCGCACTCCTGCTGGTGCTGCTGGAGGAGCAGGAGGGCGGGTGGCTGCTGTTGCTGCTGCTGCTGAAGGCTGTGCAGTGATGGGTGTGGTGCCACTGCCAGCACCAGATGCCTTCAGCCTCTGGAACTCCTGATGCTGGTGGAAATGTTTCGCAGCAAGGTGGTTGATGAGCGAGCTGGTGCAGAACTTTAAGGGGTCTGCACCTCTGCTCAACTTCCGCTGACAGTGGTTGCAAGTGGCGTACTTGCTGTACACTGTGGGCATGGTGAAAAAGCGCCAGATTGGAGACAGAAACATCCCCCTACGGCATGGAAGCGCTGCTGCCTGTCTCCCTGTGGTGGTTGGGGGTGGGGCTTGGGGGGCTTGGGTGCGGCTGGTGGTGGTACTGGCAGATGCTGCTGCTGCTGCTGCTGAGCCTGAGACACCAGCAGGCTGTGGGACCTGCCTACTGCTGCTGCCAATGCTTGCAATGATGCGCCTCCTTGCAAGGCCCACAAGAGCATCCTCCTCCTCCTCCTCAGAGCTGCTGAGGACGACATCCCCTGGAGGTGGTGGCACCCAGTCTCTGTCTGTCACCGTGTCATCAACATCCTCCCCCTCCTGAAACATGTCCTGCTGGGATGAGGACCCCCCAAACTCCTCTCCTGATGCATGGATGGGCTGCTTGACTGTCGCCACAGTCTTGCTGTCCAATCCCTCATCCCCCAAAGTGCCCATCAGCATCTCCTCCTCAAGATCGCCAACAACAGCAGACAATTTACTCATGATGCCTGGGGTCAAAAGACTGCTGAATGACAGGTCGGCGAGTGACGGTGAACTGGCCTCCTCCCCAGACCCTGCTGGGCGGCTGCTGCGAACAGGGGTGGTGGTGGTGGTGGTGAGGGTGGAGGCCTCAGATGCAGAGCTGATGGCGGGCTGCTCATCCTCCGTCATGAGTTGCACCACAGTGTCTGCATGCTTTTCCTCAATGGGACGTTTCCGACCCGGCTGGAGGAAAATGGGAGCAGGTGCTACACGCTGCTGCTGCTGTGTCTCTGCAGCGTGAGTTGCAGATGCTCCTGCTGGGCAGCGCCCAAGGCGTCCACGGCCAGTGGCTATGGGAGGAATGTTAGCCACTGACGCTGCTGCTGCTGCTGCGGAACTGTGCATGGTGGCGCGCCCGCGCCCGCGGCTTGCCACAATGCTGCTCCCTCTCCTCCTGATTCCCTTGCTGCCCTTCCCCTTGCAAAAACCACGCTGGCTGCCACTTCCAGACATCTTCAATGTTTTGGGCGTATAGACAAAAGTTTTTTAAAAGGGCGGGTGAAAAGTGGGGTACTTTAATGGAGTGGGTTGGTTGGTGAGGTGACTGAGTGAGTGTCCCCTAGTACAGTAAGTAAGTAGTAACAGTCAGGAAGTACAACTAGCAGTTACAATAATCAGTAGTAATCACAAGTAAATTTAGTGTGTGTACACTCAGACAGTGAGTGCACGCACTCAGGAGCTAGTAGCCTATGAACACAGTGACTGAGTGTCCTAGACTCCTAGTACAGTAAGAGTAAGTAGTAACAGTAAGTAGAACTAACTAATTACAATAATCAATCAGCGATCAGAAGGAAATAGAGTGTGGGTGGTGTGTGTACACTCAGACAGTAAGTGACCGCACGCAGGAGCTAGTAGCCTATGGACAGTGACTGAGTGTCCTAGACTCCTAGTACAGTAAGAGTAAGTAGTAACAGTAAGTACAACTAACTAATTACGATAATCAATCAGCGATCAGAAGGAAATGGAGTGTGGGTGTGTGTACACTCAGACAGTGAGTGCACGCACGCAGGAGCTAGTAGCCTATGAACACAGTGACTGAGTGTCCTAGACTCCTAGTACAGTAAGAGTAAGTAGTAACAGTAAGTACAACTAACTAATTACGATAATCAATCAGCGATCAGAAGGAAATGGAGTGTGGGTGTGTGTACACTCAGACAGTGAGTGCACGCACGCAGGAGCTAGTAGCCTATGGACAGTGACTGAGTGTCCTAGACTCCTAGTACAGTAAGAGTAAGTAGTAACAGTAAGTACAACTAACTAATTACGATAATCAATCAGCGATCAGAAGGAAATAGAGTGTGTGTTGTGTGTGTACACTCAGACAGTGAGTGCAGTGCGCACACGCAGGAGCTAGTAGCCTATATGAACAGTGACAGTGAGTGTCCCTACGGGTACAGTAAGAGTAAGTAGTAAGTAAGTACAACTAACTAACAATAATCTATCAGCAGTGGTGCTCAGCAGAGCTCGAATATTCGAGTAGCTCGAATATTCGAGCTCTTTTTCAGCTATTCGAGCTCGGTATTCGAGCTCCGAATAGCTGGAGCTATTCGAATGGGCTATCCGAGTACACTCGAATAGCCCATTCACTATTCGAGCTATTCGAGCAACTCGGCGCTATTCGAGCTCGGTACCGAGCTCGAATAGCGTCATAGCCCAGATTGATGTCCTTAGAGCCAATCAGAGGGCTCCCAGGCCCTCTGACGGCAGCCAATCACAGAGGGGGACCCTGGCCAGCCCCTACCCTATAAATAGCGGCCGCCATGTTACGTTTCTCCATGCTTGCCTGAGACTTGTACAGAGAGAGAGTTGCTCCTTTGTGCTTTGGCTTAGCAAGTGCTCTATTGTGATCATTTACCTAGCGTTTTTGCTCACCTACACCTGCCATATACACCTATATTGTTGTTAGTTAGATAGACATTGTATTTTAGTTAGTAGCTTGTGTGTTACATTAGAGACAGGCAGCTGCTGCAAGCTTACAGGTTTAGGCCTCAGGGGGGCCTTGCCTCTGTGGGCAGCTGTCCTCTGTTTATTTCTCTCATCTATACCAGTATTTCTGCTGTCCTTTACTAATAGTATTGTAGTTATACTGTACTAGGAGTAGGACACTCACTGACTGTCACTGTTTATAGGCTACTAGCTAGCTCCTGCGTGTGTGCACTCACTCACTGTCTGTGTGTACACACACTCTATTTCCTTCTGATTACTGATAGATTATTGTTAGTTAGTTGTACTTACTGTTACTACTTACTCTTACTGTACTAGGAGTCTAGGACACTCAGTCAGACAGTCACTGTGTTCATAGGCTACTAGCTCCTGCGTGCGGTCACTCACTGTCTGAGTGTACACACACCACCCACACTCCATTTCCTTCTGATCGCTGATTGATTATTGTAATTAGTTAGTTCTACTTACTGTTACTACTTACTCTTACTGTACTAGGAGTCTAGGACACTCAGTCACTGTGTTCATAGGCTACTAGCTCCTGCGTGCGGTCACTCACTGTCTGAGTGTACACACACCACCCACACTCCATTTCCTTCTGATCGCTGATTGATTATTGTAATTAGTTAGTTGTACTTACTGTTACTACTTACTCTTACTGTACTAGGAGTCTAGGACACTCAGTCACTGTGTTCATAGGCTACTAGCTCCTGCGTGCGGTCACTCACTGTCTGAGTGTACACACACCACCCACACTCCATTTCCTTCTGATCGCTGATTGATTATTGTAATTAGTTAGTTCTACTTACTGTTACTACTTACTCTTACTGTACTAGGAGTCTAGGACACTCAGTCACTGTGTTCATAGGCTACTAGCTCCTGCGTGCGGTCACTCACTGTCTGAGTGTACACACACCACCCACACTCCATTTCCTTCTGATCGCTGATTGATTATTGTAATTAGTTAGTTGTACTTACTGTTACTACTTACTCTTACTGTACTAGGAGTCTAGGACACTCAGTCACTGTGTTCATAGGCTACTAGCTCCTGCGTGCGGTCACTCACTGTCTGAGTGTACACACACCACCCACACTCCATTTCCTTCTGATCGCTGATTGATTATTGTAATTAGTTAGTTGTACTTACTGTTACTACTTACTCTTACTGTACTAGGAGTCTAGGACACTCAGTCACTGTGTTCATAGGCTACTAGCTCCTGCGTGCGGTCACTCACTGTCTGAGTGTACACACACCACCCACACTCCATTTCCTTCTGATCGCTGATTGATTATTGTAATTAGTTAGTTCTACTTACTGTTACTACTTACTCTTACTGTACTAGGAGTCTAGGACACTCAGTCACTGTGTTCATAGGCTACTAGCTCCTGCGTGCGGTCACTCACTGTCTGAGTGTACACACACCACCCACACTCCATTTCCTTCTGATCGCTGATTGATTATTGTAATTAGTTAGTTCTACTTACTGTTACTACTTACTCTTACTGTACTAGGAGTCTAGGACACTCAGTCACTGTGTTCATAGGCTACTAGCTCCTGCGTGCGGTCACTCACTGTCTGAGTGTACACACACCACCCACACTCCATTTCCTTCTGATCGCTGATTGATTATTGTAATTAGTTAGTTGTACTTACTGTTACTACTTACTCTTACTGTACTAGGAGTCTAGGACACTCAGTTACTGTGTTCATAGGCTACTAGCTCCTGCGTGCGGTCACTCACTGTCTGAGTGTACACACACCACCCACACTCCATTTCCTTCTGATCGCTGATTGATTATTGTAATTAGTTAGTTCTACTTACTGTTACTACTTACTCTTACTGTACTAGGAGTCTAGGACACTCAGTCACTGTGTTCATAGGCTACTAGCTCCTGCGTGCGGTCACTCACTGTCTGAGTGTACACACACCACCCACACTCCATTTCCTTCTGATCGCTGATTGATTATTGTAATTAGTTAGTTGTACTTACTGTTACTACTTACTCTTACTGTACTAGGAGTCTAGGACACTCAGTCACTGTGTTCATAGGCTACTAGCTCCTGCGTGCGGTCACTCACTGTCTGAGTGTACACACACCACCCACACTCCATTTCCTTCTGATCGCTGATTGATTATTGTAATTAGTTAGTTCTACTTACTGTTACTACTTACTCTTACTGTACTAGGAGTCTAGGACACTCAGTCACTGTGTTCATAGGCTACTAGCTCCTGCGTGCGGTCACTCACTGTCTGAGTGTACACACACCACCCACACTCCATTTCCTTCTGATCGCTGATTGATTATTGTAATTAGTTAGTTCTACTTACTGTTACTACTTACTCTTACTGTACTAGGAGTCTAGGACACTCAGTCACTGTGTTCATAGGCTACTAGCTCCTGCGTGCGGTCACTCACTGTCTGAGTGTACACACACCACCCACACTCCATTTCCTTCTGATCGCTGATTGATTATTGTAATTAGTTAGTTCTACTTACTGTTACTACTTACTCTTACTGTACTAGGAGTCTAGGACACTCAGTCACTGTGTTCATAGGCTACTAGCTCCTGCGTGCGGTCACTCACTGTCTGAGTGTACACACACCACCCACACTCCATTTCCTTCTGATCGCTGATTGATTATTGTAATTAGTTAGTTCTACTTACTGTTACTACTTACTCTTACTGTACTAGGAGTCTAGGACACTCAGTCACTGTGTTCATAGGCTACTAGCTCCTGCGTGCGGTCACTCACTGTCTGAGTGTACACACACCACCCACACTCCATTTCCTTCTGATCGCTGATTGATTATTGTAATTAGTTAGTTCTACTTACTGTTACTACTTACTCTTACTGTACTAGGAGTCTAGGACACTCAGTCACTGTGTTCATAGGCTACTAGCTCCTGCGTGCGGTCACTCACTGTCTGAGTGTACACACACCACCCACACTCCATTTCCTTCTGATCGCTGATTGATTATTGTAATTAGTTAGTTGTACTTACTGTTACTACTTACTCTTACTGTACTAGGAGTCTAGGACACTCAGTCACTGTGTTCATAGGCTACTAGCTCCTGCGTGCGGTCACTCACTGTCTGAGTGTACACACACCACCCACACTCCATTTCCTTCTGATCGCTGATTGATTATTGTAATTAGTTAGTTCTACTTACTGTTACTACTTACTCTTACTGTACTAGGAGTCTAGGACACTCAGTCACTGTGTTCATAGGCTACTAGCTCCTGCGTGCGGTCACTCACTGTCTGAGTGTACACACACCACCCACACTCCATTTCCTTCTGATCGCTGATTGATTATTGTAATTAGTTAGTTCTACTTACTGTTACTACTTACTCTTACTGTACTAGGAGTCTAGGACACTCAGTCACTGTGTTCATAGGCTACTAGCTCCTGCGTGCGGTCACTCACTGTCTGAGTGTACACACACCACCCACACTCCATTTCCTTCTGATCGCTGATTGATTATTGTAATTAGTTAGTTCTACTTACTGTTACTACTTACTCTTACTGTACTAGGAGTCTAGGACACTCAGTCACTGTGTTCATAGGCTACTAGCTCCTGCGTGCGGTCACTCACTGTCTGAGTGTACACACACCACCCACACTCCATTTCCTTCTGATCGCTGATTGATTATTGTAATTAGTTAGTTGTACTTACTGTTACTACTTACTCTTACTGTACTAGGAGTCTAGGACACTCAGTCACTGTGTTCATAGGCTACTAGCTCCTGCGTGCGGTCACTCACTGTCTGAGTGTACACACACCACCCACACTCCATTTCCTTCTGATCGCTGATTGATTATTGTAATTAGTTAGTTGTACTTACTGTTACTACTTACTCTTACTGTACTAGGAGTCTAGGACACTCAGTCACTGTGTTCATAGGCTACTAGCTCCTGCGTGCGGTCACTCACTGTCTGAGTGTACACACACCACCCACACTCCATTTCCTTCTGATCGCTGATTGATTATTGTAATTAGTTAGTTCTACTTACTGTTACTACTTACTCTTACTGTACTAGGAGTCTAGGACACTCAGTCACTGTGTTCATAGGCTACTAGCTCCTGCGTGCGGTCACTCACTGTCTGAGTGTACACACACCACCCACACTCCATTTCCTTCTGATCGCTGATTGATTATTGTAATTAGTTAGTTCTACTTACTGTTACTACTTACTCTTACTGTACTAGGAGTCTAGGACACTCAGTCACTGTGTTCATAGGCTACTAGCTCCTGCGTGCGGTCACTCACTGTCTGAGTGTACACACACCACCCACACTCCATTTCCTTCTGATCGCTGATTGATTATTGTAATTAGTTAGTTGTACTTACTGTTACTACTTACTCTTACTGTACTAGGAGTCTAGGACACTCAGTTACTGTGTTCATAGGCTACTAGCTCCTGCGTGCGGTCACTCACTGTCTGAGTGTACACACACCACCCACACTCCATTTCCTTCTGATCGCTGATTGATTATTGTAATTAGTTAGTTCTACTTACTGTTACTACTTACTCTTACTGTACTAGGAGTCTAGGACACTCAGTCACTGTGTTCATAGGCTACTAGCTCCTGCGTGCGGTCACTCACTGTCTGAGTGTACACACACCACCCACACTCCATTTCCTTCTGATCGCTGATTGATTATTGTAATTAGTTAGTTGTACTTACTGTTACTACTTACTCTTACTGTACTAGGAGTCTAGGACACTCAGTCACTGTGTTCATAGGCTACTAGCTCCTGCGTGCGGTCACTCACTGTCTGAGTGTACACACACCACCCACACTCCATTTCCTTCTGATCGCTGATTGATTATTGTAATTAGTTAGTTCTACTTACTGTTACTACTTACTCTTACTGTACTAGGAGTCTAGGACACTCAGTCACTGTGTTCATAGGCTACTAGCTCCTGCGTGCGGTCACTCACTGTCTGAGTGTACACACACCACCCACACTCC
Organism: Hyperolius riggenbachi; assembly: GCF_040937935.1. Lineage (NCBI taxonomy): Eukaryota > Metazoa > Chordata > Amphibia > Anura > Hyperoliidae > Hyperolius > Hyperolius riggenbachi. Next base: position 137,366,747 of record NC_090646.1, on the reverse strand, counting down.
ATTTCCTTCTGATCGCTGATTGATTATTGTAATTAGTTAGTTCTACTTACTGTTACTACTTACTCTTACTGTACTAGGAGTCTAGGACACTCAGTCACTGTGTTCATAGGCTACTAGCTCCTGCGTGCGGTCACTCACTGTCTGAGTGTACACACACCACCCACACTCCATTTCCTTCTGATCGCTGATTGATTATTGTAATTAGTTAGTTCTACTTACTGTTACTACTTACTCTTACTGTACTAGGAGTCTAGGACACTCAGTCACTGTGTTCATAGGCTACTAGCTCCTGCGTGCGGTCACTCACTGTCTGAGTGTACACACACCACCCACACTCCATTTCCTTCTGATCGCTGATTGATTATTGTAATTAGTTAGTTCTACTTACTGTTACTACTTACTCTTACTGTACTAGGAGTCTAGGACACTCAGTCACTGTGTTCATAGGCTACTAGCTCCTGCGTGCGGTCACTCACTGTCTGAGTGTACACACACCACCCACACTCCATTTCCTTCTGATCGCTGATTGATTATTGTAATTAGTTAGTTCTACTTACTGTTACTACTTACTCTTACTGTACTAGGAGTCTAGGACACTCAGTCACTGTGTTCATAGGCTACTAGCTCCTGCGTGCGGTCACTCACTGTCTGAGTGTACACACACCACCCACACTCCATTTCCTTCTGATCGCTGATTGATTATTGTAATTAGTTAGTTGTACTTACTGTTACTACTTACTCTTACTGTACTAGGAGTCTAGGACACTCAGTCACTGTGTTCATAGGCTACTAGCTCCTGCGTGCGGTCACTCACTGTCTGAGTGTACACACACCACCCACACTCCATTTCCTTCTGATCGCTGATTGATTATTGTAATTAGTTAGTTCTACTTACTGTTACTACTTACTCTTACTGTACTAGGAGTCTAGGACACTCAGTCACTGTGTTCATAGGCTACTAGCTCCTGCGTGCGGTCACTCACTGTCTGAGTGTACACACACCACCCACACTCCATTTCCTTCTGATCGCTGATTGATTATTGTAATTAGTTAGTTCTACTTACTGTTACTACTTACTCTTACTGTACTAGGAGTCTAGGACACTCAGTCACTGTGTTCATAGGCTACTAGCTCCTGCGTGCGGTCACTCACTGTCTGAGTGTACACACACCACCCACACTCCATTTCCTTCTGATCGCTGATTGATTATTGTAATTAGTTAGTTCTACTTACTGTTACTACTTACTCTTACTGTACTAGGAGTCTAGGACACTCAGTCACTGTGTTCATAGGCTACTAGCTCCTGCGTGCGGTCACTCACTGTCTGAGTGTACACACACCACCCACACTCCATTTCCTTCTGATCGCTGATTGATTATTGTAATTAGTTAGTTCTACTTACTGTTACTACTTACTCTTACTGTACTAGGAGTCTAGGACACTCAGTCACTGTGTTCATAGGCTACTAGCTCCTGCGTGCGTGCACTCACTGTCTGAGTGTACACACACTAAATTTACTTGTGATTACTACTGATTATTGTAACTGCTAGTTGTACTTCCTGACTGTTACTACTTACTTACTGTACTAGGGGACACTCACTCAGTCACCTCACCAACCAACCCACTCCATTAAAGTACCCCACTTTTCACCCGCCCTTTTACAAAACTTTTGTCTATACGCCCAAAACATTTAAGATGTCTGGAAGTGGCAGCCAGCGCGGTTTGGGCAAGGGGAAGGGCAGCAAGGGAATCAGGAGGAGAGGGAGCAGCATTGTGGCAAGCCGCGGCCGCGGGCGCGCCACCATGCACAGTTCCGCAGCAGCAGCAGCAGCGTCAGTGGCTAACATTCCTCCCATAGCCACTGGCCGTGGACGCCTTGGGCGCCGCCCAGCAGGAGCATCTGCAACTCACGCTGCAGAGACACAGCAGCAGCAGCGTGTAGCACCTGCTCCGATTTTCCTCCAGCCGGGTCGGAAACGTCCCATTGAGGAAAAGGATGCAGACACTGTGGTGCAACTCATGACGGAGGATGAGCAGCCCGCCATCAGCTCTGCATCCGAGGCCTCCACCCTCACCACCACCACCACCACCACCCCTGTTCGCAGCAGCCGCCCAGCAGGGTCTGGGGAGGAGGCCAGTTCACCGTCAGTCGCCGACCTCTCATTCAGCACTCTTTTGACCCCAGGCATGATGAGTCAATTGTCTGCTGTTGTTGGCGATTTTGAGGAGGAGATGCTGATGGGCACTTTGGGGGATGAGGGATTGGACAGCAAGACTGTGGCGACAGTCAAGCAGCCCATCCATGCATCAGGAGAGGAGTTTGGGGGGTCATCATCCCAGCAGGACATGTTTGAGGAGGGGGAGGATGATGTTGATGACCCGGTGACAGACAGAGACTGGGTGCCACCACCTCCAGGGGATGTCGTCCTCAGCAGCTCGGAGGAGGAGGAGGATGCGCTTGTGGGCCTTGCAAGGAGGCGCATCATTGCAAGCATTGGCAGCGACCCACAGCCTGCTGGTGTCTCAGGCTCAGCAGCAGCAGCAGCAGCATCAGCCAGTACCACCACCAGCCGCACCCAAGCCCCCCCCCCAACCACCACAGGGAGACAGGCAGCAGCGCTTCCATGCCGTAGGGGGATGTTTCTGTCACCAATCTGGCGCTTTTTCACCATGCCCACTGTGTACAGCAAGTACGCCACTTGCAACCACTGTCAGCGGAAGTTGAGCAGAGGTGCAGACCCCTTAAAGTTCAGCACCAGCTCGCTGATCAACCACCTTGCGGCTAAACATTTCCACCAGCATGAGGAGTTCCAGAGGCTGAAGGCATCTGGTGCTGGCAGTGGCACCACACCCATCACTGCACAGCCTTCAGCAGCAGCAACAGCAGCCACCCGCCCTCCTGCTCCTCCAGCAGCACCAGCAGGAGTGCGGAAACGCACTGCTCCTCCCCCCTCTGCAACTCCTGCCGCCGACACTGAGGCCTGTTCTGGCAGCCAGTCCTCAGTGGCCTCCTCCGCTGTGTCTGGTGATTCCCGTGTCAGCAAAAGGCCACGCCAGAGCCTTTTGAGCGAGTCCTTCCAGGGGGTGGTTAGGGCTCTGCCTCCCAGCAGCCGTCGCGTGCGGCAGCTGAACGGCTTGCTGGCACGGGCCATGTGCTCCCAACTCCTGCCGTACACGCTCGTGCAGGAGGGGAGCGACATGCGGGCGCTGCTTGCTTGTGCAGCCCCAGACTGGCAGCTCCCCAGCAGACACTTTTTCTCCCGCAAGGCCATTCCAGCACTGCACCGCTTTGTGATGGCCAATGTGGAGCGAGGGCTGGAGCACGCGGTTGGTGAAAGGGTCCACGTCACCATGGACTCCTGGAGCAGCCGCTTCGGGACAGGCCGCTACCTGTCCTTCACTGTCCACTGGGTCAGCTTGGTGGAAGGGGGTGAGGATGGGAGAGCAGCAGCGGGCACAGCAGCAGCAGCAGCAGCAACACAGTGGGTGGTGCCACCCCGCAGGGTCAGGGGAACTGCAGCGGGTTCCTCCGATCCTCTGCCATCCTCCGCCACACCTGGCCAAACCCCCCGCCTCAGCAGCAGCGTGAAGGCCCGCCACTGCCAAGCGCTGCTGCACTTGGTCAGCCTTGGCAAGACCAAGCTGACGGCAGCCCACGTGTTGGCCAAACTCCAGGAGCAGGAGAGGATTTGGCTGACCCCCAGAGGCCTCAGAGTCGGAGAGGTGGTGTCCGACAATGGGGCCAATCTGGTTGCTGCCATAGACAGGGGAAACCTGACCCACATCCCCTGTCTTGCCCACGTGCTGAACCTGGTGGTGCAGAAGTTCCTGCGCACCTACCAGGGGATGGGCGAACTGCTGGAAACGGCAAGGAATGTTGTGCGTCACTTCCGGCGCTCGGCTGCAGCCTGTGCGAGCCTGGAAGACGTGCAAAAGGAGCTGGATCTGCCACGCCATCGGCTGATCATTGACGTTCCGACTCGCTGGAACTCCACCCTGGCGATGTTGGAGCGTATGGTTGAACAGAGGCACGCTGTCAACCAGTACCTTGCCCTGGCCACTGTTTCCGCAGCTCGGAGAAGGGACAAGACCAGCAACATCCCGTCCATCGTCCCCGATGATGACTGGAGGCACATGCAGCAGGTGTGCTTTGTGCTGGCTCCCTTCCTGCAGGCCACAAACATGGTGAGCAGGGACCATGCTATGGTCTGCGAGTGGGTGCCCCTGGTTTCTCTGCTGAACAGGGCCCTCGATGGTTTGCTGGAACAGGGAGCGGCAGCCTTGGACCAGCAGGAGCGGCAACCAGCTGCGCAGTCCACCTCTGAGGGGGAGGAGGAGGAGGACTTGGTGGAGGTCCCTGACCTGGCTGCTGATGAGGGGGATCAGCACAGCGCAGCTGAGTTGGTGCGGGGGTGGAGAGAGGATGAGGCGGCAGAGGAGGAGGATGAGGACAGCACTGACGTCGATGTGCCAGCAGACGTGGCCCGCCTCTTCCCAATGGCAGCGCACATGCTGGCGTGCCTGCGCAGGGACCCCAGGGTGATCCAGATGAAGCAGAGGGAGGACATCTGGATCAGCATGATGTTGGACCCACGCCTCAAGGGGAAGTTGAGCCAGTTCCTGCCGCCTGCAGGAGGAGACCCAGCGCAACAAATAAGGAGCTTGCAGCAGGCCCTTGTTGAGCGCTTGGAGGAAGCCTTCCCCCAGCCTTCCACCCCCACTGTCCAGCAGCCAGCACAGAGGCAGCAGCAGGTGCCTGCATCCAGCAGCAGCAAGCGCCCCACAGACCTGCTGTCTCTCAGCCACGAGCTCTACAGGACTGTAGAGGCTCCGGCAGCAGTGACTAGAGAGGAGATGCATGCAGCAGCATCCTCCTCCGGTCACAGCCAGCGCCTGACCCGCATGGTGGCTGACTACATGGGGTCGTACAGCGGGCTTGACAGCGATGCCCCTGTTGATCCCATGGAGTATTGGGTCAAGCGCATGGAGATCTGGAGCGAGCTAGCGCAGTACGCCCTGGAAGTGCTGTCCTGCCCCCCTTCCAGCGTGCTGTCCGAGCGCTGCTTCAGTGCAGCTGGTGGCGTGGTCACCGAGAAACGCTCACGTCTGTCTCACAAGTCTGTGGACAGACTGACGTTTCTCAAGATGAACCAGGCGTGGGTGGAAGGCGAGTTCCTGGCCCCTGTTGTCGGCGAGAGGGGGACATGAACTGGCTGCCGGAACCATCGTTAATGTGCCTTACCACCCTTTACCACCTCCTGGCTCCTGCTCACTAAGCCAGCCTGGTTCACTTTGACTATTACGTCGCCTGCAGCCACACATTTTACACCTACAGTGGGCTGCTGTGTACTGCCCTTCTGCTGTCTGTCTGTGTTTCCCACTGCCAGGGTACACAGAATGACCTTCTTCTGCTGCCACTCTGCCACCAGCTATTACGTCAAACAATAGCTATATTGGTTGCAAAACCGAAACCAAACAAACCATTAAAAAAAAAAAAGGTTTAATTTTTCTGAGGTGCCCGGGTTGAAAACTGTGTTGTCCCAGTTGTGTATTGGACACAATGTGGGCTGCACGACCGCTGTCTGGGACCTCCTGTTGTGTTTATTTACGGCCCTGGTATCACCGCTAGGTACCAGGGCTATTATGTCACGCTGCCTACCTGCTGCCACACTCACACTACTCCTCCATTCCTCCTGCTGCTGCTGTCTGTCTGTGTTTCCCACTGCCAGGGTACACAGAATTACCTTCTGCTGCCACACTGCCACCAGCTATTACGTCAAACAATAGCTGCTCACATAATTACTCTCCTCCATTCCTCCTCCTGCTGCTGCTGCTGTCTGTCTGTGTTTCCCACCGCCAGGGTACACAGATTTACCTTCTGCTGCCACTCTGCCACCAGCTATTACGTCAAAAAATAGCTATATATCTGTGTAATTGGTTGTAAAACCAAAACTACAAAACCATTACAAAAAAAGGTTTAATTTTTCTGAGGTGCCCGGGTTGAAAACTGTGTTGTCCCAGTTGTGTATTGGACACAATGTGGGCTGCACGACCGCTGTCTGGGACCTCCTGTTGTGTTTATTTACAGCCATGGTATCACCGCTAGGTACCAGGGCTATTATGTCACGCTGCCTGCCTCATTGACTGCATGCTGCCACACACTCATCCTCCTCCTCCTGCTGCTAAATTTACCTCCTGCTGTCTGTGTGTTTCCACTGCCAGGGAGCACATACAATGGCGCTTCCAACATGCGTGCGCCACCAGCTATTTGTTGTTACGCTCAAAAATAGCTGCATTTCTTTAAAAAAAAAAAAATGAAAAGAGAAATAAGTGACGAAGAAGACGATATAGAAGAAGATGAAGAAGAAGAAGAAGATGAAGAAGATGAAGAAGAAGATAAGGAGATGAAGAAGAAGATGAAGAAGATGAAGAAGAAGATGAAGAAGAAGATGAAGAAGATGAAGAAGAAGATGAAGAAGAAGAAGAAGAAGAAGAAGAAGAAGAAGAAGAAGAAGAAGATGAAGATGAAGAAGATGAAGAAGAAGATGAAGAAGATGAAGAAGATGAAGAAGATGAAGAAGAAGATGAAGAAGATGAAGAAGAAGATGAAGAAGATGAAGAAGAAGATGAAGAAGATGAAGAAGAAGATGAAGAAGAAGAAGAAGAAGAAGAAGAAGAAGAAGAAGAAGAAGAAGATGAAGAAGAAGATGAAGAAGATGAAGATGAAGATGAAGATGAAGAAGATGAAGATGAAGAAGATGAAGAAGAAGATGAAGAAGATGAAGAAGAAGATGAAGAAGAAGAAGAAGAAGAAGAAGAAGATGAAGAAGATGAAGATGAAGAAGATGAAGATGAAGAAGATGAAGAAGAAGATGAAGAAGATGAAGATGAAGAAGATGAAGAAGATGAAGAAGAAGATGAAGAAGATGAAGATGAAGAAGATGAAGAAGAAGATGAAGAAGATGAAGAAGAAGATGAAGAAGAAGAAGAAGAAGAAGAAGAAGATGAAGAAGATGAAGATGAAGAAGATGAAGATGAAGAAGATGAAGAAGAAGATGAAGAAGATGAAGATGAAGAAGATGAAGAAGATGAAGAAGAAGATGAAGAAGATGAAGATGAAGAAGATGAAGAAGAAGATGAAGAAGATGAAGAAGAAGATGAAGAAGAAGAAGAAGAAGAAGATGAAGAAGATGAAGATGAAGAAGATGAAGAAGAAGATGAAGAAGATGAAGATGAAGAAGATGAAGAAGATGAAGAAGAAGATGAAGAAGATGAAGAAGAAGAAGAAGAAGATGAAGAAGAAGAAGAAGATATAGAAGAAGAAGAAGAAGATATAGAAGATAAAGAAGAAGAAGAAGAAGAAGTATATACAGTACTGAACAAAATTCTGGACACAACTTCTCTTTTCACCTTTTTTTTTTTTAAAGGAACATCCCCACATAATCACTTGCTGTTGTCACTTGGAAAAAAATATGTTTCTTGCATCATTAACCCTCAAAACAAGTGTTGGGAAGCTATTTAAGGCCAATTCGAATAGTCAGCTCGAATAGTTAGCTCGAATACCGACTCAAATAGTGAGCTCGAAGTCCGAGGTCGAATCGAATAGTAAAAATTATTCGACTCGAATATTCGACTGACCTCGAATAATTTACTATTCGAATTCGACCAAACTCGAATTTTAAAAAGGGGTATTTGAGCATCACTATCTATCAGTAATCAGAAGGAAATAGAGTGTGTGTACACACAGACAGTGAGTGAGTGCACACACGCAGGAGCTAGCTAGTAGCCTATAAACAGTGACAGTCAGTGAGTGTCCTACTCCTAGTACAGTATAACTACAATACTATTAGTAAAGGACAGCAGAAATACTGGTATAGATGAGAGAAATAAACAGAGGACAGCTGCCCACAGAGGCAAGGCCCCCCTGAGGCCTAAACCTGTAAGCTTGCAGCAGCTGCCTGTCTCTAATGTAACACACAAGCTACTAACTAAAATACAATGTCTATCTAACTAACAACAATATAGGTGTATATGGCAGGTGTAGGTGAGCAAAAACGCTAGGTAAATGATCACAATAGAGCACTTGCTAAGCCAAAGCACAAAGGAGCAACTCTCTCTCTGTACAAGTCTCAGGCAAGCATGGAGAAACGGAACATGGCGGCCGCTATTTATAGGGTAGGGGCTGGCCAGGGTCCCCCTCTGTGATTGGCTGCCGTCAGAGGGCCTGGGAGCCCTCTGATTGGCTCTACGGACATCAATCTGGGCTATGACGCTATTCGAGCTCGGTACCGAGCTCGAATAGCGCCGGGTTGCTCGAATAGCTCGAATAGTGAATGGGCTATTCGAGTGTACTCGGATAGCCCATTCGAATAGCTCCAGCTATTCGGAGCTCGAATACCGAGCTCGAATAGCTGAAAAAGAGCTTGAATATTCGAGCTACTCGAATATTCGAGCTCTGCTGAGCACCACTGGTCAAACAGAAAAGAACGAGGAAGTCGGGGGAAAGGTTATAAGAGATAGTTGAACAATAATAACAATGGATCTATTAAGAAAATGATCATTATCTGAAATGACATATGCTAAAAGCATCACTAATAACATAATAACAGACTGCTTCATATGCAGTTGCTGATCACTTGAGTTGGAGTTGGTTTAAAAAAAATGGAATGCCAGTAAAATATAAAAACTAGAATTTAGCCCATTAATGGATTTGATAAAGATTCTTACTAACAGTAAAGATATCTTATTCTGTCTGTATCGTATTCGGTGTTTACATTGTTTTTATGGAAATGTTGCATAGCTGCCAACTGCCCTGCTGATTTTGTCCCAAAGTCAGAGCTTGGTGTGCCTTGTAGTGAGTGAAATAAGTATTTGGTACCCTATCAAAAGTGATTTAGTACTTGGTGGCAAAACTCTTTTTGGCAATCACTGTTGTGTGAGGAAAGAAGCAGTGCATGGTTGTCGAGTGGTGTCAATGCCACCACCAAGTCTTGCATGCAGGCCATCCACTCTACTCTTCCTCTGCAGTCTCTTTATCATCTTAGTCCTCCTCTATCGTTACACCGTCATCTTGCATTGTGCCCACCAAGCTCCCCAGAATCTGTTACACTATGCAGGTTGTGGATACCAGAGGGTTACCGCACTGACTTTTAACATGGTTCCTTTTTACGAATACTTTTACTAATCGGATAAAAACCCATTATCACCCTGATGCATGCTACTTCCTCCAGGCCTCATGTCTGCTATCCTGCACCATCTGCCGCCATCTAGTATGTCATCTGGTACTACTTTCTATTGGCTTTACTCCCCCCCCTCCCAAAAAAATAAAAAAAATTATATATATATATATATATATATATATATATATATATATATATATATATATATATATATATATATATATATAGCGCATGTAACTTACTCTAGGCTTCAGGTCAGATATACAGTATATATATATATATATATATATATATATATATATATATATGTATGTATGTGTATATATATATATATATATGTATGTATGTATGTATGTATCTATGTATATATATATATATATATATATATATATATATATATATATATATATATATATATATATATATATATATATATATATATATATATATATATATATATATATATATATATACAGTGGCTTGCAAAAGTATTCAGCCCCCTTGGAGTTTTCCACATTTTGTCACATTACTGCCACAACCATGAATTTTAAAAACAAAAAACTATTTTATTGGAATTCCACGTGAAAGACCAATACAAACTGGTGTACACGTGAGAAGTGGAACGAAAATCATACATGATTTAAAACATTTTTTACAAATAAATAACTGCAAAGTGGGGTGTGCGTAATTATTCAGCCCCCTTTGGTCTGAGTGCAGTCAGTTACCCATAGACATTACCTGATGAGTGCTAATGACTTAAAAGAGTGCACCTGTGTGTAAGCTAATGTCAGTACAAAAACAGCTGCTCTGTGACGGCCTCAGAGGTTGTCTAAGAGAATATTGGGAGCAACAACACCATGAAGTCCAAAGAACACACCAGACAGGTCACGGATAAAGTTATTGAGAAATTTAAAGCAGGGTTAGGCTACAAAAAGATTTCCAAAGCCTTGAACATCTCACGGAGCACTGTTCAAGTGATCATTCAGAAATGGAAGGGGTATGGCACAACTGTAAACCTACCAAGACAAGGCCATCCACCTAAACCAGGGATGTCAAACCAGTCCTACGAGGGCCGAGGTCCTCACACATTTTTGACACAGCTCAAATTAACTGATGGGTTTGAATTAGGAAAGGTGTGGTCCATCAGGTAGAACACATTCCTTTCTTTCTCAGTCCATCCTAAACACTGGCACGGATCTGGCCCTCCAGGCCTGGAGTTCGACACATGTGACCTAAACTCACAGGTCGAACAAAGAGAGTGCTGTTCAGAAATGCAGTCAAGAGGCCCATGGTGATCCAGGACAAGCTGTAGAGATCTACAGCTCAGGTGGGGGAATTTGTCCATTGGACAACTATTAGCCGTGCACTGCACAAAGTTTGCCTTTATGGAAGATTGACAAGAAGAAAGCCATTGTTAACAGAAAAGCATAAGAAGTCCCGTTTGCAGTTTGCCACGAGCCATGTGGGCGACACAGCAAACATGTGGAAGAAGGTGCTCTGGTCAGATGAGACCAAAATGGAACTTTTTGGCTAAAATGCAAAACGCTATGTGTGGCGGAAAACTGCACATCACTCTGAACACACCATCCCCACTGTCAAATATGGTGGTGGCAGCATCATGCTCTGGGGGTGATTCTCTTCAGCAGGGACAGGGAAGCTGGTCAGAGTTGATGGGAAGATGGATGGAGCCAAATACAGGGCAATCTTGAAAGAAAACCTCTTGGAGTCTGCAAAAGAGGTTCACCTTCCAGCAGGACAATGACCCTAAACATAAAGCCAGGGCAACAATGGAATGGTTTAACCACTTAAGCCCGAAGGGTTGAAATTTTTTTACATCCGAGCAACTTTCACCTCCCATTCATTTGCCAATAACTTTATCACTACTCATCACAATGAATTGATCTATATCTTGTTTTTTTCCACCACCAATTAGGCTTTCTGTGGGTGGTACATTTTGCTAAGAGCCACTTTACTGTAAATGCATTTTAACAGGAAGAATAAGAAAAAAACGGAAAAAATGCATTATTTCTCAGTTTCAGCCATTATAGTTTTAAAATAACACATGCCTCCATAATTAAAACTCATGTATTGTATTTGTCCATATGCCCCGGGTATTACACCATTAAAATTATGTCCCTATCGCAATGTATGGCGACAATATTTTATTTGGAAATAAAGGTGCATTTTTTCAATTTGCGTCCATCACTATTTAGAAGCCCATAATTTATTAAATCATATTGATATACTCCTTTGACATGCATATTTAAAAAGTTCAGACCCTTAGGTAACTATTTTTTTTTTTTTTATTATTGTAATTTTTTTTTTTTTTAAACCTGTATGTGGGTATTTTTTGGTGTTGGAGGTAAACAGGGAATTGTAAATGTTTGTAAATGTATTTTATTCAGTGTTAAGGGTTTTTGGTGTAGTTAGCTATTTGGCCACAAGATGGCCACAATCAAAAAGTCCTGGGAGCGATCGATCTCGCTCCCAGGCAGAAGAAAGGAGGCCAGAGCTCAGAAAAGCCGCAGCGTCTGAAGAGACGCTGTCGGCTTTTCTCCGGGGGGGGGTCCGATCAGCGAAAGGGATTTATAATCCCTTTCACTGATCGGTGGGCTAGCGGCCAGTAGTGTTGGGCGAACATCTAGATGTTCGGGTTCGGGCCGAACAGGCCGAACATGGCCGCGATGTTCGGGTGTTCGACCCGAACTCCGAACATAATGGAAGTCAATGGGGACCCGAACTTTTGTGGTTTGTAAAGCCTCCTTACATGCTACATACCCCAAATTTACAGGGTATGTGCACCTTGGGAGTGTGTACAAGAGGAAAAAAAAATTAGCAAAAAGAGCTTATAGTTTTTGAGAAAATCGATTTTAAAGTTTCAAAGGGAAAACTGTCTTTTAAATGCGGGAAATGTCTGTTTTCTTTGCACAGGTAACATGTTTTTTGTCGGCATGCAGTCATAAATGTAATACATATAAGAGGTTCCAGGAAAAGGGACCGGTAACGCTAACCCAGCAGCAGCACACGTGATGGAACAGGAGGAGGCGCAGGAGGAGAAGGCCACGCTTTGTGAGACACAACAACCCCGGCCTTGCACGAGGGCAAGAAGCGTGCGGATAGCATGCTTTGTACCGCCATGCAGTCATAAATGTAATAAAGATAAGAGGTTCCATAAACAAGGACCGGCAACGCTAACCCAGCAGCAGCAGCAGCAGCACACGTGATGGAACAGGAGGAGGCGCAGGAGGAGAAGGCCACGCTTTGTGAGACACAACAACCCAGGCCTTGCATGAGGACAAAAAGCGTGCGGATAGCATGCTTTTTACCGCCATGCAGTCATAAATGTAATAAAGATAAGTGGTTCAATAAACAGGGACCACGCGGCAACGCTAACCCAGCAGCAGCAGACGTGATGGAACAGGAGCAGGCGCAGGAGGAGAAGGCCACGGTTTTTGAGACACAACAACCCAGGCCTTGCATGAGGACAAAAAGCGTGCGGATATAGCAGCAATGCTTTTTGCCGCCATGCAGTCATAAATGTAATACAGATGAGAGGTTCAATAAACAGGGACCGGAAACGCTACACCATCCCAGATGTTCATTGGTCATGTTACTTGGTTGGGGTCCTGGAGTGTTGCGTAGTCATTTCCAATCCAGGATTGATTCATTTTAATTTGAGTCAGACGGTGTGCATTTTCTGTAGAGAGGCGGATACGCCGATCTGTGACGATGCCTCCGGCAGCACTGAAACAGCGTTCCGACATAACGCTGGCTGCCGGGCAAGCCAGCACCTCTATTGCGTACATTGCCAGTTCGTGCCAGGTGTCTAGCTTCGATACCCAATAGTTGAAGGGTGCAGATGGATTGTTCGACACAGCTACGTCATCTGACATGTAGTCCTTGACCATCTTCTCCAGGCGATCGGTGTTGGAGGTGGATCTGCACGCTTGCTGTTCAGTGGGCTGCTGCTGCATGGGTGTCAGAAAATTTTCCCACTCCAAGGACACTGCCGATACCGTTCCCTTTTGGGTACTAGCTGCGGCTTGCGTTGTTTGCTGCCCTCCTGGTCGTCCTGGGTTTGCGGAAGTCAGTCTGTCTGCGTACAACTGGCTAGAGGAGGGGGAGGATGTCAATCTCCTCTCTAAAGTCTCCACAAGGGCCTGCTGGTATTCTTCCATTTTGACCTGTCTGACTCTTTCTTCAAGCAGTTTTGGAACATTGTGTTTGTACCGTGGATCCAGAAGGGTATAAACCCAGTAATTGGTGTTGTCCAGAATGCGCACAATGCGTGGGTCACGTTCAATGCAGTCTAGCATGAATTGAGCCATGTGTGCCAGAGTCCTACCAGAATCCTCATCATCCTCTTGTGAGCGTTGTGATAGTTGTTGTGATGCATCATAGTCGTCACCTTCCTCCTGGTCTGCTTCTGCTGACCATTCGCGTCGAATTGTGAAAGTCCAACGTGCACCGCTCTGGCCCTCGTCAGTGGTGGCATGAAATTCCTGCTCCAACTCCAGCTGTTCCTCCTCCTCTTCTTCGTCATAGCTGCTGGGGCCAGCGTTCCCTGAGGCGGATGGCCTGATGTTGGTACCATCACGCTGATCGTTTTCTCCTTCAGATTCCCCCAGTTGCATCATGACAGCTGTTTCCTTGATTTTTAACATCGACCTCTTCAGTAAACACAGCAGTGGTATGGTAATGCTGACTGAAGAGTTGTCACTGCTCACAAGCAACGTGGATTGCTCAAAATTTTGGAGGACTTGGCAGAGGTCCAACATGTTGGCCCAATCGGATCCACAGAAGCTTGGCAGCTGGCCGGATGCGCCTCGGTACTGCGCCGTCATGTACTGGACCACTGCACTCTTCTGCTCGCAAAAGCGGGCTAGCATGTGCAGCGTAGAATTCCAGCGCGTAGGGACATCACACAGCAAGCGATGGTGGGGGAGATTAAAGCGCTCCTGCATCTTGGCGAGTGCCCCCGAAGCAGTACTGGAATTTCTACAATGTTTGGCCACTCGACGCACCTTCAACAGAAGATCGGCCACGCCTGGGTATGTCCTCAGGAACCGCTGAACTACTAGGTTCATCACGTGCGCCAGGCAAGGGATGTGTGTCAGCTTAGCCAACCTTAAAGCGCGAATGAGATTACTCCCATTATCACACACAACCATGCCCGGTTTCAGGTCCAGCGGTGCCAGCCACAAATCCGTCTGTTCCTTTATTCCCCTCCAAATTTCCTCCCCTGTGTGCTGCTTATCCCCAAGGCAGATTAGCTTCAGCAACTCTTGCTGACGCATGCCAACAGCTGTGCTGCACTGCTTCCACGATCCTACTGCTGCTGGGTTAGCGTTTCCGGATGAGGTACAGCTTTGAGATGCGTTGGAGGAGAAGGAGTCAGAGAGGTAGGTGCTGCTGTTGTTATCCAGTGGGAGGGACGGCGGTGCAGCTGTTTGTGGCGTGGGCAACACCCGTGCCGTAGCAGGTGAGGAATCGCTGCCAGGCTCCACAAGGTTCACCCAGTGCGCGGTAAGGGAGATGTATCGACCCTGGCCGAACGCACTCGTCCAGGTGTCAGTGGTGAGGTGAACCTTGCAGGCAACGGCATTCTTCAAGCTTCGGGTTATTTTGCTGACCACGTGCTCATGCAACTCAGGCACTGCAGAGCGCGCAAAGTGGTAGCAGCTGGGAACCACGTAACGTGGGATGGCCACTGACATCATGCCCTTGAAGCTGTTTGTCTCCACCACTCGATATGGCAGCATTTCGCAGGCCAGAAGCTTGGCTATGCTGGCTGTTACTGCCACGGCCCGGGGGTCATTTGCTGGCAATTTCCTCTTGCGCTCAAACATCTCCGACACAGACAACTGAACCGTAGCGCTGCACACGGAAGGGCTGTTGGTTGTTGTGTTTGATGAACACTGGGAGACCTCAAGAGCACTACTCCGGAAAGTGACAGTGTCAGCGTCGTCTGATGTTTGTGAATGTTGTGAACCACGCAATGGCTGGGCTACTGCTGCTGCTGAGGCGGGTCTGGTGGTGAGTCTGGTGAACCCAAGGGAGGCAGTGTTGTTGCTGGTACCCTGTCCTGACGCGTTTGCCCACAGAGTGGGATGTTTGGATAGCATGTGACGGCTCATGCTGGTGGTGGAGAGGTTGTTAATACTTTTCCCCCTGCTCAGGCGGGTCTTGCACACCTTGCAAATCGCCATGGTAACATCCTCAGTGCAGTCTTCAAAGAAAGCCCAGACTTTAGAACACCTGCCTCCTTGCTGGCGATTTCTGTTTGCTCCTCTTTTGCCTCTCACTTGAACTTCCACGCTTGTGGTGCCTGAAATTGCGCGCCGCCTACCTTGTGGCACAAGGCGAACTCGTGCAGCAGTGGGTTCTTCAACAGACTCATCTGTGCTGCTGCTACGATGGCGATGTTCTCGTTCACAAACAAAATCTGGGTCTCTGTCCACATTGTCCATACCCTCCTCTTCCATCTCCTCAAACTCGTCATATGTCATTGTGGGCCGCCGCCGTGGAGTAGAGCTCCCCACAACAACCTCTGCGCAGCACACTCCAACGTCGTCTTCCAGATCTTGTCGGCCGACCTCCTGCAATTGCAACCCCTCCTGCCCAAATTGCTCTGGGATTTGGGTTTCCGAGTCCTCCTCGGACTCGCCTTGTATTTCAGTGCGCGGTGCATTTCCCACAGTTAATGGTTGTGAATCCGGGCACAACATTTCTGCCTGTTCCTCCATTGTCCTTTGAAAGGTGGAAGTTTGTTGGGCTGGGAATAGCTCCTGCGAATACCCCATTGTGTCCTGAGGTAATTCATCGGACTGGTTATCTGGCAGTTGTGTGCATGGTGTCGCTGCCGGTTGTGTCAGCTTTGTGCCCACTGGCTCCTTGTAACTGGCTGAGGACTCGGACCTCGTGCGTGATGTGCTGGTGCTGCTTAACCCACTGCTGGACGCTTGAGAGGTCATCCAAGTAATTATCTGGTCCTGTTCTTTTGGATTTGTGAGGGTTGTTGTCCTGGACAACATGGGCGGTATTGAGTGGGTTTTCTTGGGTGCTCCCCTGTGGCCTGTACGTGAACCGTGAGGGGAAACACCTCTTCCCTTGCCCCTCCCTCTTTCACCGGATTTCTTCCTCATTTCACTTATCCTTACAGTACACGCTGACTGGCAGCAGTACAGTGGCAGTACAGAAATGCTATACAGTACCACTATTCCCAGCAGCGACACAGAGCACAATGCTATACAGTGACGGGTGAGCGGTGTACCACTATTCCCAGCAGCGACACAGAGCACAATGCTATACAGTGGCGGGTGAGCGGTGTACTACTATTCCCAGCAGACACAGAACAGTAAACAGAATGCTATATAGTGTGGCTGAGCGAGCGGTGTACCACTATTCCCAGCAGACACAGAACAGTAAACAGAATGCTATATAGTGTGGCTGAGCGAGCGGTGTACCACTATTCCCAGCAGACACAGAACAGTAAACAGAATGCTATATAGTGTGGCTGAGCGAGCGGTGTACCACTATTCCCAGCAGACACAGAACAGTGAACAGAATGCTATATAATATGGCTGAGCGAGGTACACAGAGTGGTAGTAAACAGAATGCTATATAGTGTGGCTGAGCGAGTGGTGTACCACTATTCCCAGCAGACACAGAACAGTAAACAGAATGCTATATAGTGTGGCTGAGCGAGCGGTGTACCACTATTCCCAGCAGACACAGAACAGTGAACAGAATGCTATATAATGTGGCTGAGCGAGGTACACAGAGTGGCAGTAAACAGAATGCTATATAGTGTGGCTGAGCGAGCGGTGTACTACTATTCCCAGCAGACACAGAACAGTAAACAGAATGCTATATAGTGTGGCTGAGCGAGCGGTGTACCACTATTCCCAGCAGACACAGAACAGTAAACAGAATGCTATATAGTGTGGCTGAGCGAGCGGTGTACCACTGTTCCCAGCAGACACAGAACAGTGAACAGAATGCTATATAGTGTGGCTGAGCGAGTGGTGTACCACTATTCCCAGCAGACACAGAACAGTAAACAGAATGCTATATAGTGTGGCTGAGCGAGCGGTGTACCACTATTCCCAGCAGACACAGAACAGTAAACAGAATGCTATATAGTGTGGCTGAGTGAGCGGTGTACCACTATTCCCAGCAGACACAGAACAGTAAACAGAATGCTATATAGTGTGGCTGAGCGAGCGGTGTACCACTATTCCCAGCAGACACAGAACAGTGAACAGAATGCTATATAATGTGGCTGAGCGAGGTACACAGAGTGGCAGTAAACAGAATGCTATATAGTGTGGCTGAGCGAGCGGTGTACTACTGTTCCCAGCAGCGACACAATGACAGGGGGGACCCTGGCTAGCGTGGCTGGAGCGCGAACTACCCTGCCTGCCTACCCAAAGCTAAACCCACAGACAAATGGCGGAGATATGACGTGGTTCGGGTATTTATTTACCCGAACCACGTGACAGTTCGGCCAATCAGAGCGCGTTCGGGTCCGAACCACGTGACCCGTTCGGCCAATCACAGCGCTAGCCGAACGTTCGGGGAACGTTCGGCCATGCGCTCTTAGTTCGGCCATGTGGCCGAACGGTTTAGCCGAGCACCGTCAGGTGTTCGGCCGAACTCGAACATCACCCGAACAGGGTGATGTTCTGCAGAACCCGAACAGTGGCGAACACTGTTCGCCCAACACTAGCGGCCAGCAGTGGGGGCGCACGCGGGGGGGGCCCGCGTGAGCGCGCGCGACCCGCGGGAGTGCGGGCAGCCTAACTGGACGAAAATTTTCGTCCAGTTAGGCTTAAGTGGTTAAAACAAAACATATCCATGCGTTAGAATGGCCCAGTCAAAGTCCAGATCTAAATCCAATCGAGAATCTGTGACAAGATCTGAAAACTGTTGTTCACAAACACTGTCCATCTAATCTGACTGAGCTGGAGCTGTTTTGCAACAAGGAATGGGCAAGGATTTCCGTCTCTAGATGTGCAAAGCTGGTAGAGACATACCCTAAAAGACTGGCAGCTGTAATTGCAGCAAAAGGTGGTTCTACAAAGCATTGACTCAGGGGGCTGAATAATTACGCACACCCAACTTTGCAGTTATTTATTTGTAAAACAATTTTGGGATTATGTATGATTTTCATTCCACTTCTCACGTGTACACCACTTTGTATTGGTCTTTCACGTGGAATTCCAATAACATTGATTCATGTTTGTGACAGTAATGTGACAAAATGCTGAAAACTTCAAGGGGGCCGAATACTTTTGCAAGCCACTGTGTGTGTATATATATATATATATATATATATATATATATATATATATATATATATATATACACACACACACACACATTTCTAAATACCCTAAATCTAGGGAGTAATAGAGTGGGCACATGAATTGTACAACTGTCACTAATTTTAATCCCCATGCACCATGTATCCCTTCTTCCCATACTTTCCAGTCCCAGTGACCTTAAAAGGTTGTGACTAAAATGCATTCATATAGAGGTATAGAAGTCAGATGTATAATTGGAATTGATGTACATTAAAGGAGACCTAAAGTGACCCCAAAAATGCTAAGCTAAATATTTCCCTGTGTGTGTCCTAAGGACCTTACACCTACAAGTCCCCTTTCTTTTGCCTGGGGTCTAAAGTGTGCATGTCCAGAACGTACTAGGAGCACAAAGTAGGACGGAGCATGATCTGCTCCTTCAGCTTCCATGGGAGTCAGTAAGTTCACTGGCCAGTCAGCTGTGTCAAGAGCAACAGATAGATTGGGACTGCATTGATTGTTAAGTATACAGTACAGGGCCGGGAAAAGGTCCACCATCAACAGAGGCTGAGCTGCCCAGATGCACCCCCCCCTGCCCCCGGGCCGTATCCGTAAACTTACTGCACATGCAGTGATGATAATATGGTCGGACATTAGACTATGATTTTGGTGGATTCGATTGTGAGCTCCTCTGAGGACAGTCATTGCCATGACTATGTACTCTGTAAAGTGCTGCAGAAGATATCAGTGCTATATAAATACATAATAATATTATGGTAGGACATTAGACTATGACTATGGTAGGGTTAGACTGTGAGCTCCTCTGAGGACAGTCAGTGACATGACTATGTACTGTGTAAAGTGCTGCAGAGGATGTCAGTGTTATATAAATACATAATAATAATATGGTTGGACATTAGACTATGACCATGGTGGATTCGATTGTGAGCTCCTCTGAGGACAGTCAGTGACATGGCTATATTATAAACTGAACAGAGGCGCCAAAAGGATAAAAACAATATTTAAAATATCTAAAAATTGCTTAGGAGGCAGCGGTGGACTTACCTCCCTCAAGCAGACACAAAAAGACTGTGTAGTTCAACAACAGTAAATTTATTGGTACACTCCAGGGTTTTTATACAACGCGTTTCGCAGGTCTATACCCGCTTCATCAGGCAATGGAGGTAGGAGTACACAACAAGATGTCAGAAACACACCTGGCGCCTTTGTCAAAGTTTGTTCAGTTCAGTTCAGTTTACAATATAATATATATCCACCCTTGGTGGAGGGGGATACCCCTTTCTTCTAACGTCTACAGAGAGCGACTTCTTAATCCTGAGTAGGGACAGGTTAATCTCCTCACCTGCTTATACAGTGGTTGCCTGGAGGTAACCCCGGTTTGTGAGTATATATCTTACTCCATTTCATTTTACCAATTGCCTTGACTTACTACACTATATTGGGTTCTCGGTTCTCCTTTTTTTTACAGTGACATGGCTATGTACTCTGTAAAGTGCTGCAGAAAATGTCACTGCTATGCAAATACATAATAATAATAATATGGTAGGACATTAGACTATGACTATTGTAGGATTAGATTGTGAGCTCCTCTGAGGACAATCAGTGACATGATTATGTACTCTGTAAAGTGCTGCAGAAGATGGCAGGGCTATATAAATACATAATAATAATAATAATAATATGGTAGGACATTAGACTATGCCTATGCTAGGGTTAGACTGTGAGCTCCTCTGAGGACAGTCAGTGACATGACCATGTACTCTGTAAAGTGCTGCAGAAGATATCACTGCTATATAAATACATAATATGGTAGAGACATTACACTATGACTATTGTAGGATTACATTTTAAGCTCTGAGGAGAATCAGCAATATTGATATATACTCTGTAACATGCTTTGGAGGGCATCAGCAATATATAAATACTTAAAGTGGCCATTAATTATACAATTCTCCAGACGATTGATCGTCTGATTTGATAACATTGATCAGAAATGATCGTTCAGGCCCACTAATGGAAGGAAAGCTGCTATCCAATTTGCTCAGACTAATGGAATTAATACGGATTGATTCCATCAATTTGATTGAATTAGATATACTGGTAAACATTCATTAGTGGTCCAGGACAACTGATTGTCCGGAGAATTGTAGCGGTAATGGCCACTTTAAAGCAGACCTGAATTTCCTCTCTGCTCTAAAAGGTAGGCAACAGCATAAGAACCTTCATAGAAAAACATTTTTTTGTTGCTGCTGATACAAATCCTGCAGTAAATCGGCACTTTCTACTTCCTGCTTTCATGGAAGCAGACATATTGCTAACATCCTGTGCTTTCAAATGAGCTTATATGCCTTATCATCCATGTCAATCAGGTGGCACAAGGGAGAGACCAAATTAGCACTTGTGATTAGTCACAGATGAGGGGGAAATAGACAAGCTAAGCTCTCTAAATACATACAGGGTACATTTCTCTCTGTTTTCCTTTTGTCCTGTTCAAGAGTTTAAGCCCACTTTCAAAGTGAAACATTGATGGGATGCCTTTGGAGAGGGAGACATTTGAGGTTAGAAAAGATTTAGAGACAGGGAAGGGTGGGGGAGTGGGCTGGGTGTGGTTAAGGGGAGATATAGCACGACAAGGGAGGAATGGGAGAGGCATGAGTGTTGGTGACATAGAAGCAAGCATCATCACAGACCTGACACACAGCTTATAGTTACTTTCCCCTGTGTGCTCCCCTTTTACCCAGAAAGCCCAGCTCTGGCCTATTAACACTGCAGTTATTCTTCCTGTTAACTTACACCCCCCCACAAAACAGCAGCTTCAGGGAAGAAGGAGAGAGAGCTCCCAGCTGTGAGTGTCTCATGTACACTCGTGGCAGCAGCATTAGGGAAACCGATCCTTTTAGCTCAGCAACAGGCAGTGTATATGCTGGATGTGAGCAGAATCATGCCTGCATGTTCTGCTCTGGACACTTCTCCCCCTTTCTCACAGTGCCTCTCCACAATTCCCCACATAATTAGGTACCGTTACCTGTCTTCCGGAGTTCAACTGCCTCTTTCTTACATTTCCTGGGTCTCTACAGTGCTCAGCCCCGCCCCCTCAGTGTCACAGAGAAGAGAAGAGAAGGGGAAGGGCGCTCTGCTTTGTGAATACACGCAGGAGATACTGGGGACAGCGCAGCAGCAGACAGCGGATTACCCCATAACAGCTGATCTGCGGCTAGCATGGAACACCCGCCCCAACTCTCCTGCCTCTCACCAGTCACCGGCCAGTGAGCCCAGCATGAACACAGCGGGGATGGTGGGCGGCAAGCCAGGTACAACACAGACCTGTGCCTTGCGCCCACCCAGACCGCAGTGATCTGCGCCCAGAGGCTCCAGCCTCGTGGGACTCTGTGTCGGCACGGCCCTGATACAGTATATGGGCTATTACATCAAGAATAATGCTGACACTGATTCATAGTTACCCCCTAAAAATGTACTCTCCCTATTTTTAGAGGAAATGAAATCCTTAATGCATAAATTAAAACTCACCAATTTGTACCCTGCTGAAAAATGGAAGGGTTCTATTTATACTTTGGACGTAATCTAAGAAGGCCTATCTTCTCCTTCCTGTGCTTTCATGTATGTTCACTTTCACAAACCATATACAGTACATTTTTAGCATATACAGTTTTCCCTTCATGTTTCAGTGCCTTAACCACTTAATGTTTACAGTACAGTATATCTACTCCCCTAAAAAACTTCATCTAAGCCTCAGGGGAGTAGATATTCGTAACTTTGCTACAATCGCCGCTGTGCGTGCTCTGACGTGCCCACGCACTAGTTTTTACTGCTACATGTTAGCCCGGAGATCAATGAATGGGAATGCAGTTCCCATTCATTTTTCTAGTTCCCCGTGTCCATGATCGCACATCAATTAGATGCCTGCGGTCATTTGTAAACACTGTAACTTACACTTACACGCATTAGTTCCTGTTTGTGTACTAAAAGCATGCGCAGGAAGCTAATAACTGAGGACATCATGTGGCAAAAAGTAAAATTACACCTACAATCATTTACTTTAATAAAGAGACCTGCACATAATTTAAAATTAACCCCTTACCTCCCACTCTCTCCTTTAAATGCCCAAATAAAACTTTTGCATTTAGAAAAAAATATAAAATAAAGTAAAAAAAACAAAACGACATAAATACTTACCTTAGGGACTGAACTTTTTTTTACATGTATGTCAGGAGGGTATATTATTATTTTTTTAAATTATGGGCTTGTAAATAGTGACAGACACAAAAATGAAAACCTGCACCTTTATTTCCAAATAAAATATTGGCGCCATACATTGTGATAGCAAGATAATTTAAATGGTGTAATAACCAGGACAAATGGGCAAATAAAATACGTGGGTTTTAATTATGGAAGCATGTATTATTTTAAAACTGTAATGGCTGAAAACTGAGAAATAATGATTTTTTTTAATTTTTTTTCTTAATATTCCCATTAAAATGCATTAGAAAAAAATAATTCTTAGCAAAAGATACCACCCAAAGAAAGCCTAATTAGTGGCAGAAAAAACAAGATACAGATCATTTTGTTGTGATAACTAGTGGTAATGTTATTGGCAAATGATTGGGAGGAGCGCTGAAATGTGAAAATTGCTCTGGTCCATAAGGTAAAAATACACTCAGGGCTTAAGTGGTTAAAGACTAGTTGTACACCTACACATGATTTTCAATAACTTTCAGCTGCTTTGAATGCAAGCCTCTACAAAGTTTTGCACCATTTCTTCCTTGACCTCCATGCAGGCCATGAATAATTTTTCCTCAAGCTGTGACAGCCAGGTTACAGGGCTTAGTGGTAGTGTTGGTTGACTGTCAGGCTATTTATTTCGCTAATCATTTCATGGAATAGACCAAAAGTGTTTGGGTCCATAGAACGGCACATTCAGGCATCATTCAAGTACATGGGGAGGGGGATTTGGGTTAGATTTCTGGACTGTATAGAGCTTGTACAACCTCCAAATACATTTAAAAAGACATGTCAATATTACCACAGCTCTGCACAACACTGTACAAGCCAAGAAAAAAAAATCTTTATGCTGCTGGCAATGCCATTTTATGCGGCAATCAAAGGAACATGCAAGATTTTATACAGGCCTCAAAGAAGAGGTGAATGGCCCCAAGTGGAAGCGGAGCCAATTGAAAAATTGGGCAGGTTTTACAGCTCTAAGTGATTTAGGCCTCAGAGTAGAAGCAGAGTGCCCAAGGAGAATTTCTCTGGCCAAAATATTATCAAGGTTTCAGCTCCATTACAAGTGATATACTGTAGGTCCTCTTTGTCCAACAAAGAGCCCTAGGTATTATGGGGGCCCACCTGGGCCACTGTGCAGTATGAGGAATGGTACCAAAAAAGCCACATTTGCCTATTGAATATCAGGTTGGCAGGTTGGCAATGCCCAAATTTGAACAGCCACATTCAGGTTGAGCTAAGCTTAAAATGGAATATATGAATATATATTGTGCAAACACATAATATTCCAGTTGGGGAAAACTGTTCGTCTTTTCAGAAATCAGACCCTGATTACAGTATTATGCAAACAGAAAAAATAGCTTGTACCTCTCCTTTCATAGCTTTACCTCACTCACTTTAAACTAGATCTCTATTTTTGAAGTGATGGTCTAAAAGAATGGAAAATGTTACAGTTGAATGCTACTCTCTATGCAAATGGAAGAATCTTTCAAGGGTTATTAAGCAGACATGTTGACAAGCAGAACTGAAGACAATTAAGTTATCAGACAGACGGTTGAAACAACACAAATGCTGAAAGTGTATAAAAGATGGACTTGCTCTTCAAGTTAAGCATATAGCAATATAAAATGGAGAGACAGAAACACTGACTGAGATTAGTGAGATAAACATGCTGTGGACTGAAGCAAGATACAGATTAACATTGTTCACTTCAAATTCATTTTTCCAGTTTCCAGATACACAGCAGTACTCTTTAAAGAGCATAAAAACCTAAAGGATAGAGCTCTTTAAAAAACGGAAGCATTTTTAAATATTACTTTGCATACAGTATATACAGTGTATGTATATGTATATATATATATATATATATATATATATATATATATATATATATATATATATATATAGCAAAAATATATGAGCAAAAATGCAAATATTCTTTTCGCCAAATTTATTTTCGACAGGCGAAATTTCCATCAAATATTTTCGCGTTAATTTTCATCTAATGCCCGTTATTTTCGCTTTAAATACATAGTTTATCGCGTTCGTATTTCTGCGTAGTAGTAGTACCGCTATGCGAAGCTTTCGCCCGCTATGCGTAGTTTATTACACAGAAATATTATTGCCCTTCTATACGTATACAATTCCGCATTGGAAGGTGAAATGTATGCATGTATTAGTTCACCCATACGCGGATTATTGTGGAAATTTTTCCGCATAAGGGCATAAGCGTCCGCATACAGCGAAGTTTCTTTAATTTTCGCTGCTGTCCGAAAACGCGAATATTTCTGAAGATTTTTCTCGAAAATTTACCGAATTCGAAAACGCGATTTTCGATGTGAAAATTACTTGGGTGAAAATTTGCAAGCAACACTAGTTTCTAGCAAAACTAGAAACTAGTCAGGGTGGAAGCATATTCCTAGGTTTTCTCCTGTCAGATTAAAATGATTCTTCACTGAAATATTAGTTGCAGTGTATTAGTATATATGAAATGATATTGTGCAACGTAACCACTTTGCATCCAGCCCTTGTTTCTCCCTTATGGACCAGAGCAGTTTTATTATTTTAGATATGTCCCTATTTAATCTACAATAACTTTATCCCTACTTATGACACCTAAATAAAATCTATATTGTTTTTTTTCCAGACTTACTAGGCTTTCATTTTATAGCAATTTTCCCTAAAACAATCTTGTTTTCTATGCATTTTAATGGGAAAAATAGGGAAAATTGAAAAAAAAAAAACATTATTTCTCAGTTTTACCAATTCCAGTTTCAAAAGAAAAAGCACTTTTGTAGATAAAAAACACAAATTTTGTTTGGCTATTTTTACTGTTTATCACACTTAAATGATGTTCCTGTCACAATTTATGGTGAGGATATTTGATTCTGAAATAATGCTACAGTGTGTATTTTTCACTATGAACATGAGAAAATAAAAGTAGTTTTAATGGTAACAATTAATCTATTGGCTCACGGAACATATATTCCCTTTCACCAATTAGTAATGTAGCAGATAGTGCTAGAGATTTGCACAGGAGCAATCCCAATCATGCACAGCTGCGCTTCCGCTACAAGACATATATCTCCATTCTCGTGGCTTAGATGAAGACACAGAGGATGTACATTATATATACTGTACTGGTAGATAAAGTGGTTATTATTATTATTATTATTTAGTATTTATATAGCGCCGACATATTACGCAGCGCTGTACAGTATATATATATATATATATATATATATATATATATATATATATATATATATATATATATATATATATATATATATATATATATATATCTTGTCACTAACTGTCCCTTAAAGGAGCTCACAATCTAATCCCTACCATTGCCATATGTCTATATTATGTAATCACAACACCACGAAATATGTTGGTGATTTATAAACCAATAATAATAATAATTATTGCAACAAGATTTTGGTGTACACAGGCAGCAAAAACACTTGGAAAAAGATATTTGGATAAAATGAAAGTGTATACAGTTTAGATCTATTTATCTGATTCAATTAGTTAGTAAGGATTTATTGTGTTTATACTGAGTGAGAAGCAGAAAGAAGTAGGCACTCCAGAACAAATGCATCCAGTTATCTTGCCATTTCTTGCATGTTATTATTTTATGTGTTTGTTAAATAATAATAATACTAATCAGTATAGTTCAACTTTACACATTGTAAGGATCGATAGCAAAATTACTTCAATTTGCACCTCTTATTCTGTGTACATCCATTCAGCATTTAAAAGTGTTCCCAATAGCAAAAGGCAGATGGCAAAGTTAAAGATTGCTGTTAGTGTAAATAATTGTTGAAAATGAGTTAGAGAGGCTCCCGGCATATGCATCGTATTAGTTATTCATCAGGATGTGAGTTTATGGCCAGGCTGTACCCTAGCCAGAAGAAAATCAGTTTTATTCAAGGTTGTCAACCATTCACCAATTAACAGACATTCCATCAAAATGCTCACCTTTTTGCACTGTGATTAAAAAAAAAAAAACAGTTTATAAATTTGACAAGCTCCTGTCAATCATTTGACACATGCAAAATAAATGGTTTTACGCCTTCTGTGTTCCTTGTTAGAGATGGCCCGAACCTCTGATTTTTGGTTCGCGAACCTACCGCAAAAGTTCGGTTCACGCGAACTTTCGCAAACCGCAATAGACTTCAGTGGGGAGGTGAATTTTAAAACCTAGAAAAAATTATGCTGGCCACAAAAGGGATGGAAAATATGTTTCAAAGGGTCTAACACCTGGAGGGGGGCAGGGCAGAGTGGGATAGATACCAAAAGTCCCGAGGAAAAATCTGGATTGGACGCAAAGCAGCGTTTTAAGGGCAGAAATCACATGTAATGCTAAATTGCAGGCCTAAAGTGCTTTAAAACATCTTGCATGTGTATAGATCAATCAGGAAGTGTAATTAGAGTACTGCTTCCCACTGACAGACCAAACTCACTGTGTAATGCACCGCAAACAGCTATTTGCATAGTGACGGCCGTGCTGGACTGGTGCGCACCATGGCCAGAGTGCAGGCCGTGGCGGTTTTCAAGCCCATATGGTCACCGGGCTGTGATAGCTCAATGGTAGAACAATAGTGACTGTCCAGCTGATCAAATTTGGTCTGTCCAGAATGAAGCAACAACCTTATTATCTTTGGTGTGCCACCCCTTACACACTCATATAGCCGGCGGTGATTGCTTCATTGTGATACGCAAGCCCCTTCACCGCGGCAAGGTAATGATCACGAAGGGGAATGGGCACATGTACATGCCTTTTGTTTTGTTGTTGCAGCCACAGTGCAGCCAGAAAAATTAGGCAGGCATGTACACGCACCAGAAAAATTATTATAGCGGCCGCTGCTAGCAATCCGTGTGGAGTCCTGGACCCTGTTGGTGGTGGTGGAAAAGGCAGTCAAGCGGCCTGCGGGCAGAGGTGCTGTGTGGGGAGCGACTTAGTCTTGGGGCAGGCAGCCAGTCACGCGGCGTGCAGGCAGATATGCTGTGTGTGGGAACTGACGTCTTCGGGCGGGCAGTAGCCCTCCGGGATCCATGCCTCATTCATTTTGATAAAGGTGAGGTACTGAACACTTTTGTGACTTAGGCGACTTCTCTTCTCAGTGACAATGCCTCCAGCTGCGCTGAAGGTCCTTTTTAAACGGATGCTTGAGGCAGGGCAAGACAGAAGTTGGATGGCAAATTGTGACAGTTCTGGCCACAGGTCAAGCCTGCGCACCCAGTAGTCCATCGCTGCTCATACTGTCGATGGTTCTTTCTCTACCATTGTTAAAGACAGCACACGGCCGGGAAGTCCGGTCTGGAGTTGGAGCCTGAGAAACAGCTACCACCACACATCCAAGGAAGGCAGCAGGTATGGCATGAAAGTCCCGAGGTAGTGACAAAAAATAACAATACAGGAGGACTTTCGAGGCCCTGCTGTATATGACACTACTAAACAACTTTACTACCTTTAACGAGAATCTGTTATGGAGGGCAAGTCTGCCATCCATTCAAGTGAAAGGTATGCACTGACTGCCAGGTATAATACAATGTGCAGTCACAGATGCAGTGAAAGGTGTGCAGTGACTGGTATTACAATACAATGTGAAGCTGTCACACAGGTGCAGTTAACAGGTATGCTCGGAGTGGTATATTACACAGCGTGCGGTCACACAGGTACTGTGAACAATTATGCAATGACTAATATTACAAATGTACAAACACACACACACACACACACACACAGGTACCGGACAGGCACAGTGACACTGCGTGCGGCACAGTGACACTGCGTGCGCTCACGTAGGTAGGTGGGTGCAAGTGAACAACAGGTAGTAGGTATATGCAGTGATGGGTATTACAATGTGCACCTGTCACACACAGACAGGTAGCGGACAGGCACAGTGACACTGCGTGCGCTCAGCTCACGTAGGTAGGTGGGTACACTGTGAACAACAGGTAGGTAGGTAGGTATATGCAGTACTGGGTATTACAATGTGCAGCTGCCTGTCACACACATAGTTAGTCACTGAATGTGCTGGGCCTGGCTGACAGTGGCACACACACAGTATGAATTAGCAAGGCTGTGTATGCAACACAAGTGTCAGTGGGACACACACAGAAAAAAAAATAGATCACAAGAACAAGATTAGCACTCAAAAGAGCTGTTGTGGGGTGCTATTTTAGCAATAAGAATCAGCAAGGAGCAAGCTAAGAAGCCTACAAGAGCCTAACTAATCTTTCCCTATGAGAGAGTCTGCAGCAGCTGTCCCTTCTCTATTTACTGCAGGCACACAAGTGAGTATAATGGCCGGCGGTGCCTGCCTTTTATAAGGGTGGGAGTGGCTCCAGGAGGGAGTGCAGCCTGATTGGCTACAATGTGCCTGCTGACTGTGAAGTAGAGGGTCAAAGTTGACCCTAATGGTGCATTATGGGGGCGAACCGAACTTCCGGAAAAGTTTGCGGTTCTCCGCGATCGCGAACCGCCGGAAGTTTGCCGGGAACCGTTCGCCGGCAAACCGGTCGGGCCATCTCTATTCCTTGTGTGAATATTATACATACGGTATTATTTTTGACATTTTTTGCTAGCATAGCACTTTTTTCCTACGATGGTTAGCTTGTCCATAGCTGAAATTCCCTGTGGATGAATACTTGTCCTGATATATGGGCCTACTTGCATTCCCTCTCACTTGCTTTGCTTTGGTGCTGTTTTATTTTGTTATTCTATACATATTTATTTTTTGTTTAAACCTAAACTAGACACAGAATGACCATCTAAATAACGCTGGCAATGATTAGAATAGCTGGTGTTTCTATTAAAAATAGCATTGCAGGTTTCATTTATAATAAACAAAAGTCAGCACACAGTACACACATGACAACAGTTTTAATACATTATTTTCTTCGGAGGCAGATAGGTCATACAGACAAACAGAGACTGCCTAAAGTCAAGGCTATTTTGTATTCAGACTAGTACTTTCTTGTTATAAATGGCCTACTGTAGATGTAAGTCCTTATGTAATAGCTTTATTTCTTGCTTCCATGACAAAAGTGTTTGTCATCCTCGGCCGAGAATGATAAATTATACATTTAAAGTGAAAGATCAAGACCTGTATGAACTGAACTCATAATGCAATGGGTGAAAGTATTTAAAGTGGAACTTCCTTTCTCCTCTAAAAGATACTCAATGGCATAATAACCTTTAATAACCTTTAAAGAAAAACATTTCTTTGTTACAGCTGATACAAACCCTACAATAAACCTGCAGTGTGTCTACTTCCTGCTTTCACGGAAGCAGACATATTGTTAACATCCCGTGTTTACAAATTAGCTGCTTTGCCATGGCAGAGGAGAGGTCAAATTACAACTTGTAATTAGTCACACATGAGGGGGAATTAGACAGACTAAAAACTCTAAATACATACAGTTTGCATTTCTCTCTGTTTTCCTTCTGTCCGGTGCAAGAGTTCAGGTCCACTTTAAAGGGGCTCATGGAATATAAAACTGACTATATACTCTGACTTTTCAACATTCCATGTGGCTAAAAAGCCTTCCCCGTACTTGTAGTTAATAACAGTGATTGATTTACTATAGACTTGATGCATTTTGGACTGTTACCTCCTAATATCCTGCCCCAGAACACATTCAGTTTCAATAAACTCTATTATTACATAAATGATGCATCTCATGAATAGATCATTTCTGGGTTTTTTAGAGATAGAAAGAGCAGTTTTGTAACTCACATTCAGCAGCATCTAATACTAGTCTATCTAGAAGTCACTGCTTGAATGCCTCTCTCTCCCCACCAGAATAACACTGCAGAGGGTGATGTGTTCCTGATTTAGCAGAAAATTCAATTGGTTTGTGGAAACAAAGTTAATTCAAGGAAAGTAGAATGCCATGGTAAATGTTCTGCTGTCTTCTCAAGAGCTGATACAGTATATAATGGGAAACTAGACATCAATTACATGCTGTTTAAAATTCATCATCAAGAGGGAAAAACTTAATGCATGAAACAAATGTAGCCAATCGGTATTTCCCCAGGGGGGTTATAATAACAAGCTTGAGTCACTTACTTAGAAAACTTCTCATAAACCTGCCAGGTAAAATTTGTACAATTAAATGTGCCTAATAAAAGAAAACAGCACAGTGTTCTGATACTGTATACAGTATTTTCAAGTGGAAAAGAACAAAGCACACGGATATTCTCACACAAAACCCTCTCTCTACTGATGCCTAACACTAACCAACCCTTCCATCAATGCCAAACCCTAACCAATTCCTCCCCACTGATGCCTAACCCTAGTTGACCCCCCCCCCCCTTCATGAAGGCCTAACCATAAGAAACCTCCTACTGATGCTTAACCTTAATATCCCCCGATGCCTAACCTTAAAAACCCAACCCCCCACAGTTAACCTTAAAAGACCCCCCACCCCTGCAGCAAACCTGATGTAAAAAAAACCCACAAAATATCAAGTGCCACAAAATGTTATAGACACCAAGACTAAAAGGTACCCTTATGAATCTTGGCTACTGTGTCTGCTGTTTGTGGCTGCAGTTTGCATAGCAGGTGGACCCGTAGTAACTGATATTGGTATGGGTGCCTGTGGCAGTGGCCAAACCTTTGCAGTGCCTCTGGCACCCACCCCTCCTCAAACACACATGCTTACACATCAGCAGTGCTGCCATCCTCGCCAACAATACTCCACCACTACCAGATTAGGTGTGCATGTTTATGAAATATAATACATTTACACTTACCACAAAATTAAAACTCATGGGACCAGTTATCAGTGGTGCTCATCAGAGCTAGGATATCCGAGATACTCGGATATCCTAGCTCTTTTTTCACTATTCGAGCTCGAATACCGAGCTCGAATAGTATTAGCTATCCGGGCTGTGCTATCCGAGCGCACTCGGATAGCAAGCAGCTATCCGGAGATATCCTAGCTATCCGAGCTCGGATAGCGTCACGAGCTTGGATAGCGTCACTACAGACGTCACCTCGAGTCCTCACAAGCAAATCAGATGGCTCCCAGCCCTCTGACTGCAGCCAATCACAGAGGGGGAGCCTGGCCAAGCCCCCCTCTATAAATAGTGGACGCCATCTTGCCTCACTCGTCCTGCTTGCGACTTACTGACTGATAGTACTGAGAGACTGCTCCAGTGCTTTTTGTCTGTGTGCAAGTGCATTTCTATTGTTCTAAACCAAGCGGTTTTACACTCCAACACTTGATATTGAACTGTATTGCTTTGTATTGTAGATAGATTGTATTTTAGGCAGTTTAGTTTGTGTGATCACTAGGGACTAGGGAGGGAGACAGTCTGTCACTGGTGCTGCTGCAGCCAGCAGCTAGGCCCTGTGCCTAGGCAAGGCAGCCTGCCCTGCTCTGTGCTCTAGTCTCTACCTTACCTGTGCTCTCACCTGTCCTACTCTACTCCTGTACTACTACTTCTGTGTTAGATAGATTATTGTACTATTTTGTAGTTAGCAAGGCCCAGCTTTACTGCTATACCTGTCCTGCTGTATCTGCTCTCTGTAATCTAGTCACACCTGTTCTATTATTTAGCTAGATTCTTCTATTGTTTAGTTAGTAGTACTGTAGTGTACTGTACTCTAGTCTGTGTATAGGGACCGTCCGTCACTGCGTTACCTAGGGTCTTTGTGTGCGCAGTGCACATCTGCGATGTCTGCACCCTCTCATTAGTGCTACACCCGTCCTATTGTTTATATATTACTTCTATTATGTATTCGCTGAATTGTACTGTAGTCTGTGTATAGGGACACCGTCAGTCAGCGTCAGCTAGGGTCTTTGTGTGCGCAGTGCACATCTGCGCTGTCCGCACCCTCTCGTTAGTGCTACACCCGTCCTATTGTTTATATATTACTTCTATTATGTATTCGCTGAATTGTACTGTAGTCTGTGTATAGGGACACCGTCAGTCAGCGTCAGCTAGGGTCTTTGTGTGCGCAGTACACGTCTGCGCTGTCTGCACCCTCTCGTTAGTGCTACACCCATCCTATTTTTTTCTATTACTTCTATTGTGTATTTGCTGACTTGTACTGTACTGTAGTCTGTGTATAGGGACACCGTCAGTCAGCGTCAGCTAGGGTCTTTGCGTGCGCAGTGCGCACTCTCTCGTTAGCGCTACACCGATCTCCGCTGTAGAGTACACCTGTTCGTCACCTCACACACCCACCACCACCAGTCCCACCCCATTAAAGTACCCCACTTGCCCCACCCGTCTTTACATACATAAGTTTTTTTTTTCATTTGTATAATATTAAAAATATACGATGTCTGGCACTGGCAGCTACGGGTTGGGCAGGGGCAGCAAGGGCAGCAAGGGCATCGCCTAGAGAGGAGGTCGTGGGTGTGGCAGCCTCGCCACCACCACCATGCGCAGTTCTGCGTCTGCACCAGTGGCTATTCTGCCATTAGCCACTGGCTGTGGACACCTTGGCCGCCCAACAGCTGGGAGTCACGCTGCAGAGACACAGCAGCAGCAGCGTGTGGTGCAGATGTTCCTCCCACCGCCAGGTCGTAGCCGTCCTATTGAGGAGAAGGGCGCAGACGCTGTGGTGGAACTGATGGTGGATGAGCAGGCCACCATTAGCTCTGGAACCGAGTCCTCCACCCCCACCACCACTCCTGTTCGCAAGAGCAGCAGCAGCCGCCCAGCACTGCCTGGGGGGGAGGAGGAGGAGGAGTGCAGTTCTCCAGCCCCAGCGGGCAACACCAGCACCCTGTCACTCAGCAGCACCTTCTTGTTATCCCCAAGCACAGCGGGGCTATGGAGTGCTGTTGCGGCAGAATTGGAGGAGGAAGGAATGCTAATGGGCACTTTGGGGGATGATGCTTTGGACAGTCAGACAGTGGTGACTGTCCATCCACTCATGCATGCAGAAGGGGAGTTTGGGGGATCCCAGCAGGACATGTTTGCGGAGGGGGAGGATGATGATGATGACAGGGTGAAGGACAGAGACTGGGTGCCAGGTCCTGGGAGTGGGGATGTCATCAGCTCTGAGGAGGAGGATGCATCTGTGGGCCTTGCTAGAAGGATCAGCATTGCAGGCATGGGCAGGATCACAAGTGGGCATGGTATGCAGGCCACACAGCGTGCTGATCCGGAGACGAGTTCTGCCAGTGCCACCACCAGCCGCACCAAGAACCCCCCCCCCCCCCCAACCACCACAGGGAGACCAGCACCTTCCAGCCGAAGGGGCAACTTCACCTCCCCAATATGGATTTTTTTCACCCTGCCATATGTGGAGTGCAAGTATGCCACCTGCAACCAGTGCCGCAAGCAGCTCAGCAGAGGGAAGGAGCCCTCTGCGTTTGGCACCACCTCTCTGGTCAACCATCTTGCAGGGAAACACTTTCATGAGCATGAGGAGTCCGTGAAGTTGAAGGAAGCTGGCAGTGGCAGTGGCACTGCGAAGCCATCAGCAGCAGCCACCCGCCCTCCTCCACCTCCTCCAGCAGCACCAGCAGGAGTGTGTCAGCAATGCACTGCTCCTCCTCCCTCTGCAACTCCTGCCGCCGACACTGAGGCCTGTTCTGGCAGCCAGTCCTCAGTGGCCTCCTCTGCTCCCTCCAGTGATTCCCGTGCCATCAAAAGGCGTTGCCAGACCCTGCTCAGCGACACCTTCCAGGGGGTGGTCAGGGTTCTGCCTCCTAGCAGCCGTCGCGTGCGGCAGCTTAACGGCTTGCTGGCACGGGCCATGTGCTCCCAACTCCTGCCTTATTCCCTTGTGCAGGAGGGGAGCGACATGCGTGCACTCCTGATGTGTGCAGCCCCCAATTGGCCAATCCCCAGCCGACATTATTTTGCACGCACGGCCATCCCTGCACTTCACCGCTCTGTGATGGCCAATGTCGGGAGAGGGCTGGATCACGCGGTGGGTCAACGGGTCCACGTCACCATGGACTCGTGGAGCAGCCAGTTTGGGGCAGGCCGCTATCTGTCCTTCACCGCGCATTGGGTCAGCTTGGTGGAAGGGGGTGACGAGGGGGGAGCAGCATCGGGCACTGTCAGAGCAGTAGCACCAACAACGCAGTGGGTGGTGCCACCATGCAGGGTCAGCGGAACAGTAGCAGGTTCCTCTGATCCGCTTACATCCTCCAGCACACCAGCCCAAACCCCCCGTCTCAGCAGCAGCGTGAAGCCCCGCCACTGCCAAGCGCTGCTGGAATTGGTCAGCCTGGGGAAGACCAAACTGACGGCGAACCACGTCCTGGCCAAACTCCGAGAGCAGGAGAGAAATTGGCTGACCCCCAGAGGCCTCAGAGTCGGAGAGGTGGTGTCCAACAATGGGGCAAACCTTGTTGCTGCCATCAACAAGGGAGACCTGACCCACATCCCCTGCCTGGCGCACGTCCTAAACCTGGTAGTCCAAAAGTTCCTGCGGACCTACCAGGGGATGGACCGACTCCTTGAAGCGGCAAGGAAGGTTGTGCGTCATTTCCGGCACTCGCCTGCAGCCGTGGCGAGCCTGGAAGAGGTGCAGAAGGAGCGGCACCTGCCACAGCACCGGCTCATGCTCGATGTTCCAACTCGCTGGAACTCCACCCTGGCGATGTTGGAGCGTCTGGTTGAACAGAAGCAGGCTGTCAGCCAGTACGTTGCACGAGCAACAGTTGCCTCCCTCACAGCAACTGGGCATGCCGCCACCAACCTCCTGTCCATCATCTCCATGGAGGACTGGGGGCACATGCAGCAGGTGTGCTCAGTCCTGGCACCCTTCCTGCAGGCCACCAACATGGTGAGCAGGGACCATGCAATGGTGTGCGAGTGGGTCCCCTTGGTGTGTGTGCTGGACAGGGCCCTGTATGCACTGCTGGAAGAGGGAGAGGCAGCCTTGGACCAGCAGGAGCTGCAGGCAGCTTCACAGGCCACCTATGAGGAGGAGGGCTTGGAGTTGGTGGAGGTCCCTGACCTTGCTGCTGATGAGGGGGAGCAGCATAGCGCAGCTGGACTGGTGCGTAGGTGGAGAGAGGGTGAGGTGGAGGGGGCAGAGGAAGAGGAGGACGGCACTATCGGCCCTGGGGCTGCCGATGATGTGCCAGCAGATGTGGCCAGACTCTTCCCAATGGCAGCGCACATGCTGGGGTGCCTGCGCAAGGACCCAAGGGTCATCCAGATGAAGAAGAGGGAGGACATCTGGATCTGCATGATGCTGGACCCACGTCTGAAGGGAAAGCTCAGCCAGTTCCTGCCTGCAGGAGGGGACCATGCACAACAAATGAGGGATTTGCAGCTGTCCCTTGTTGAGCGCTTGCAGGAAGCCTTCCCTGAGCCATCCACCCCCACTGTCCAGCCAGCACAGAGGCAGCAGCAGGTGCCTGCGTCCACCAGCAGCAAGCGCACACGCACCACAGATCTGCTGTCTCTGACCAACGAGTTCTACATGAGTGTAGAGCTGCCAGGGACTAGAGAGGAGGTGCCTGCAGCAGCATCCTTCTCCTCCAGTCACAGACAGTGCTTGACCCGCATGGTGGCTGACTACATGGGGTCCTTCAGCGGGCTTGACAGCGTGGCCCCTGTTGATCCCATGGAGTATTGGGTCAAGCACCTGCCGATATGGAGCGAGCTTGCACAGTATGCCCTGGAAGTGCTCTCCAGCCCCCCTTCCAGCGTACTGTCAGAGCGTTGCTTCAGTGCAGCCGGTGGAGTCGTCACTGAGAAGCGATCTCGTCTGTCTCACAAGTCTGTGGACAGGCTGACGTTTCTCAAAATGAACCGGGCTTGGGTGGAAGGCGAATTCCTGGCCCCTGTTGTCGGCGAGAGGGGGACATGAAGTGGCGCACACACACATTACACCTGCTGCTGCTGTATTTCTTCCTGCTGTCTGTGTGTCTCCACTGCCAGGGAACACATTACAAGGAAGAAGGAGGAGGAGGATGAGGAGGAGGAGGAAGAAGAATTTCAACAACCATTTTGGACACACCTTCTCATGCCAACACTTTTCATGAAGTTAATTTACTATCTTTGATACCTTTTTTATAACTACTACATCACCACTTAATCACTTGATGTTCTTCTTCATAAAAAAGGTGGTTTCATGCATCATTGACCTCCAATACAAGTTTTAAAAGCTATTTAAGGCCAGCTCGAATATTTTACTCGAAAACAGAATCGGATAGTGACGTCGGATATCCGAGGTCGAATCGGATATTCGATTAACTCGAATATTGAACTTTGAGTAAATTCGGATAGTTTACTATCCGAATTCGACCAAACTCGAATAGGATAATGAGGTATCCGAGCAACACTGCCAGTTATATTTTAAAGGGAGTTTTCGATAATATCAATGCAACACTCAATGGTTTGGAGCCACAGCAATGTCAGCCTACATATGTAAATGCTTAGGTGGGTTAGGTAAGATGAAGAGATCTTTTCCAGAAGAAGGCTAGATAAATGCACTCAGATGAGATCCCAGGTAACACTGGAGGCGTATTCCTATGATTTGTTGCATTGCAGAAATTAGGGTCAGAGAGCGGGGAGAAGGTCGCAGAGCTTTACAACTATATGGTTGTTAGGGAAAACAGTTGCAGGATGTATTAAAAAAAACAATTACAAATAGTGGTAAAAAAAAATATTGCTCTTATCTTTATCGTCATCACCATCATTACCACCAGCACCACTACCTACTATCACCATCATCAACATTAATTTTGTCTTAATAAAAATAAAGGTGATATTTATTTTGGTTTTCCAGATGTTCGGAATAGGTACATAATAAACCTTAAATGTGTTAAAGGATACCCGAACTGAAATGTGACATAATGAGATAGACATGTGTATGTACAGTGCCTAGCACATAAATAACTATGCAGTGTTCCTTTTTTTCTTTCTCTTCCTAAAAGAGTTAAATATAAGGTATGAAAGTGGCTGACTCAGTCCTAACTCAGACAGGAAGTGACTACAGTGTGACCCTCACTGATAAGAAATTCCAACTATAAAACACTTTCCTAGCAGAAAATGGCTTCTGAGAGCAAGAAAGAGGTAAAAAAGGGGAATTTCTTATCAGTGAGGGTCACACTGTAGTCACTTCCTGTCTGAGTCAGGACTGAGTCAGCCACTTACATACCTGATATTTAACGCTTTCAGGCAGAGAAAGAAAGAAAGGAACACAGCATAGTTATTTGTGTGCTAGGCACTGTACATACACATGTCTATCTCATTATGTCACATTTCAGTTCGGGTATCCTTTAACGTGATTTTTATTTAAATTACCTTTGGTAAAGTTTGAAAAGGTATAGGCTATATGCATACTTGAAGTAAAACTAAACGTTGGGTACTTACCTCAGTAGAGGATAGCCCAGAGACTTTTCCGATCTTCCTCCTCCCCTCTGTTCCTGCTCTGGGTGCCTTCTTAGAATATTCAAAATTACTATTGAATATTGCTCTGGACAGAGCAGGGACAAGGTCCTCCAGCACCCAAGGCTGAGACACCAAAGTGCGCCCCTCCACCCCTCCCACCCCAGCTGTCACTCACTGATTGCTGTTAGACTAAGAGGGCCACAGGGCCCACAACCTCCCCAACACCTTAATATCTAGTTATATGGCTTGCAGTCACTGCTATGTATCCCCTTTTCTTATTTCTTTCTGCTTCATACACAATTAGGAATGACAGCTGAATGAATTGTGCGCCCCCTCCTACACTGCGCCCTGAGGCTGGAGCCTCTCCAGCCTATGCCTCGGCCCGGCCCTGGCTCTGGATCGTGCTTCCTCCATGTACAAGCACAGCCACACTGTGCAGGTGCAAAATTCAACCTGTGCACTGTAGCATGGATACACTCATGCACGGCTTTTTACTTTGTGCACAAGTAACTTAATTCTCCTGCACAGGCTTGAACCATATTGGTGCTTTCTCTGCTTGGTCCCACCCATACTCGGAGGAGAGCATGGCCATAGAGAAGAAGAGGGTCCTGGCTGGCTTCAGAGGGGCCATGGAGGATTGTGGAAGATTGGGAAGCTTCTGGAGAATCCAGAGGATTCGCTCTACAGGGTTAAGTATCTACATTTTTTATTCATGGCTTCAGGCAGGGGCAATTGCTAGGCTTTTGAAAGATCTGGGGCACCCTGGGGCACCTAGGAGAAGGAAAGAGTGTGGTGCACAGAGCGTGCCATGGGGAAAAACGTGCGTGACAATGACTGGATGTGGATGAAGCCAAATGTAATGTTATGGTGTAACTCAAGATCAGTGGGCGCATTTTTACTACCAAAACATAGTTTGGCAAAGTAACCCTAAAGGTGATTAGACTTTTCTACCTCCCAAAAACATATACATAATTAGGCAGCATTTCCCCATGATTCGCATCATGGATGTGCAGCTGGAAATTTTTCAGAAACTGCATGATGCTAGCATGTCAGATGTGAACCAAATGAGGAATGCCATTAAGAATTAAGGCATTTCTGAAGGCAAACAGGGGTCCAACTCATTACTTGCAAGATGTGCCTAATGAAGTGGGCAGAAAAATATATACATTTTCTTAACATTGTGTTTCTTTTTGTCAATATATTAGCATACCATTTAGTAATTTTGTTGAAGATATGAAAGGGTATGACTCTATATCCAAAGGGCATGTGGAAGAAGCAATAAAATGTGTCCAGTTATGTTAAAGAGAACCACCTAAATTTTTCCCTCCACTAATTGTCCTCTACTGTAAGTGAGGGCACTACCACTTAGCCATTTTGCTTCCAATTCCTTTTGCTCATAGTTATTATGTCATCCAAATTTTATATTGATGCACAGTAATTTGAAACTTTACAGAACTGCAACATATACCTCTCAAAAAAATCCTTAAAGGAAACACGAGGGGGAAATAAACTGATGATATAAACAATTGTATCTTTGATCCATCTCCTAAAAATGACCTTTTTTTAGATATCCCATAGCTTTATTTTATTTTTACATTTACTGTTTAAGTTGTTACTGTTTCATTGTTTCTACTCAATGTCACATGCATTAAAGTATGCCAGAGCTAAAATCTATGAACTATTGACTATTTTTTATCTCTTTCCGGCTCTCAGAAGTCATTTTTGCTAGAAAATTGTTTTATGGCTATAACTCCTTATCAGTGAGGGTTAAGCTATAGTCCAACCTGGTCCCGACCTGTACAGAAACTGTCACTTGCATACCTGATTTATAACTCTTTCAGGAAGAGAAAGAAAATAGGAACACAGCATAGTTATTTGTGTGCTCAGCACTGTACATACACATGTCTATCTCATCATGTCACTTGTCATCTAATGGATCCTTTAAGCATCCTAAGTACAACAGAGTATGCACTTTTTATAATAATAATAATAATAATAATAATAAAATGTCTAAATACGAGTGGAGTATGAAATCTCAAAGATCACATAACATTGTGTGGAAAAAGAGCCTGTGTATTTTTAAATTAAACCACATCAAACATGACTGAGTGTCGTGAGATGGGAATAGCTAGGTCATCATCTATACACTTTGCTCTCAGAACTTTCATCTTCATCAAAGGATTCTGATTCTGTGGCAGCAATAGTTTGGTCAAAGGCACAAGAAAGACTTAAACAGACTGACAAAAGAAATTAAGAAATATATTCATCTACTGAAAGTGTGTCAGTGTGAAATGTCAAGTTCAAAACTAAGGGTAAAATGGAGATGGAAGACAACATGCTAAGTCAAAGTCAGACACATGATGGAAGATGTAAATTATATATAAATTGAAATAAAAAAATAGGAACAAAATATAAACTGTATTTTGAGCTATAGACATTGCAGACAGCATCTTCAAAACCACATTTTTATTTGTGTAAAATGTAAACTGAAAATTTTTACTAGGCCAGATATATTTATGAAATCATTACCCGTTTCAACAGACAATTGTATTTTCTCGTTGATAGCATATTGTAGTGTTAATGGCAGTTGCTCTAAAAGCTGTTTAGCTGTGTTGGCATCATAGGGAGAAAATTGTATACACCTCAGCTGTGGTCCTGCTTGTGGCTGTAATGAAGTCTCTGTAGTAATCTAATTGTATTGACTTAGCAGGAATGTGGAATTCTAATTGACAACACAAAGCCAAGTAAATTGCTATATCAAAATAGACATGCTGACTTAAGTCTAGGTGACATTGATATCAAATTTAATACCTTAGGCTTCATGATAATAATAAAAAAAAACTTCTGTACAATATAACTACCAAAAATACATATATAAAGTACTTGCTAATTGTATAAAAATGAGCATAGTTTGTAAAATCATATAAGATTGTACTTGATTTGACATATTAATACTAAAATGAATGCCAGCCACGTGAAAATTCAGGTTAATATACAATAGTATGATATCAGATTTGCATTAATAGATGCATTCAACACTCTACATGTCTCAAATTGATTTCTTATTCTATAGAAATGATTAGGTGCTTAACCACAGAATATGTGCATTAGCGCTAAGAACATAGCTTCCCCTTTAGATTTCTTACTCTGTTAAAAAAAAGTGTTACTTGGTAATTATAGTCAGTGCTTAATCAAATTTATGATGGTGCATGTGCACAGGAGTGAACATTTTGACAATATACATTTATTTCCCACTTCTTGAAAAATGTAGTAAATATGCTTAAAGAGTAACTGTTGGGCATAAAATCAAAAATCAATTCATTATTTTTATCTGGTAAACAAGTAATAAGGATGATAATCAGGCAATCCAAAAGTTAAAATCACTATTACTTTTCTTGTTGATAAATTATCATTCCCTAGTTTACATGACTCTTATTTGGTACACAGAAAATTTGGTACCCTTCTGTTTTCCCCCTTCCACACCTCTGTTCCTCTCTGATTGGCCAACACTTCTTAGGCTGAAACAATGCACTTTCTATAGTGATGGGCGAGCAATCAGGCAGAGGAGACTAAGGGTGGATATTACATCAGGTCTGGCTTCAAAATAGCCACAGCAAATATGGAAACTGTCTAGAATAGGATTCTCTACTTTTCCTTTGTAAAATTCACAGGAATCATAACATGGACAGTGCAATACATATATTACATATGTAAGTAGAGCAAGTATTTATCTACTTATATTTTTTTTTCCCTGAGATAGTATGGCTGACAGCTCCTCTTTAAGTTTTAATTATTTTTTTTTTACAAAAACATACTTTTAACAACAAGTAATACGTATTTCCCCAAAAAAGTTAGTAAAGGTGGCACTGGCAGCAAACACTTAAATTACTTTTAACGGTTTCATTATGGCTTAAAATATCTGTATAGTATTACATAGATTATTAAAAGCTATAGCATTCTTCAAAAACTGTTCTATACAAACTGGTTTTAAAGTGGGATCACTTGCTACTGCATATACTTAAATATAAACTGGTCTGAATGTAAGCAGAGGCACTTCTTTTTTTTCCTTGAGAAACCAGAAAAATTGTTTGACCTAACATATAAACCCAGGCCACTAATTTTAACATTTCAGATATCAATCAATACATTTAAGTGATTAATGTAATTTGCCAACTTAAAACAGAAGGTATTTGGGATCATTTAGCTTTAAGTAAGCAACTGTGGTTGTCCACGATGCATCACTCCTGAATATGCAAATTTTCTCTTAATGCCCCTGAAGCCATACTCACATTTAGAACCACTGGTGTAAAGCAAGACTATAGCTTGAAAAATTGTAAAGACCAACATCAACACAACATGCAGACACGCCTTGTTGGACTTTCTAGTCCTTATCAATGCATCGCAGGGATTGATACAACTCTATGCAATAGTGCTTGGCCCAGTACAAAAGAATACTGAGACAGCTCACAGAGACCCAGAATCACTAGGAATGTATAGGGTGTTAAAGAAACTATTTATTTATTGTATTTATAAAGCGCCAGCATATTACGTAGTGCTGGACATTAATTTAGGTTACAGACAATATTTAGGGGTGACATACAGCAATATGACAATACAGGAATACAAGAAAACCAGATCAGGCAGCACAGTATGAGTACAAGGTAATGCTTAGTCACTGGAGGGGAGCATGGAGATTAGGCAAGTTTAGTTCACTCAGATGCATAGCATGGGTGCACAGTAATGGAGGTGCACAAAAGAAGGTGGACCCTGCCCGAAGGCTTACAATCTAGAGGGAGAGGTAAGGACACGAAAGGTAGGGGAACAGAGTTCAGCTGCAGGTTTAGAGCACTTGTGAGGGGTAATAGGTCAGAGGAAAAAGGTGAGTTTTGAGGGCCTTCTTGAGATGTTGAAGGAGGGGGCTGCCCTAATGGGTGGAGGTAGGAAGTTCCAGTGTTGGTGCAGCTCTTGAGAAGTCCTGTAGGCATGCATGGGACTGGGTGATGCAGGGGCCAGTCAGGTGAAGTTAATTGGAGGAGCGGAGTAAGCGGCTAGGTGTGTAACTCTGAGTGAGATCGGAAATGTAGGTTGGACAGATTTTGTGGACAGATTTGCAAGTCAGGGACAGTATCTTGAATCTGATTCTGGACTGGATTTTACATATTACATATGAACAATTTACATATTCATGAGTGTTGCATCATGGAAAAGCACAGTTGCTCATTTTTGTTTTTGCAGTACCTCACTCTAAATTTATCTTTGTTGAAATTTTTGTCCTGTTTAGGTCCTCAGTTTTGCTCAAGATTTTTGTTCTTTCATTGTAACCAATTGCTTTAATACTGCTGTTCTTTTGTGTGTATTTCAGTTGTATTGTGATAAAATGAAGGGATGATGAATGAGATGCAAATCATTTCTCATTGTATTAAAATTTCATGTAAATTATATGCGCTTAAAATTAGACCAATCAGAATAACGTTCTGTCATTTTTTATTGGTCCAAGTTTAAGCTGCATAAAATGTACATGAAAATTTAATGCAAGAAGAAAATATTTGCATATCATTGATCATCCCTATTAAAATGTAGTTAAAATATACTTTTGTTTTTGTGTTTTTGCAACTGCAAAAAAATCTTAATTCCAAGATTCCAAGATGCTTCACGTACTGTAAATGGGCAAACATGGTTGTCGAGGTTGCTAAGACCTTTTTTTCTCTTAGATTAAAGGCAAGAGATGGATTGTCTT
This sequence comes from Hyperolius riggenbachi, assembly GCF_040937935.1. Classification (NCBI taxonomy): domain Eukaryota; kingdom Metazoa; phylum Chordata; class Amphibia; order Anura; family Hyperoliidae; genus Hyperolius; species Hyperolius riggenbachi. Next base: position 137,322,926 of record NC_090646.1, on the reverse strand, counting down.
GCTGAATAATCATCCCACTGTGTTTTTAAATTAATTGAGCAGTTGCAATGTTTTCATTATTCCCTGAAATTTACCTCGATCTCTGAAGAAAAGCAGAGTAAACAAGCACAAAGATGAAAGTTCCTTTAAATTCTGTGTTCAAAATGTGTACTGATGCCATAGTTGTAAGAAACAAATCTTTGATAGTTTTGGAAATCTGTAACTTAGTGCAGATGAAATAAAATTATTTTTAATGGCTTGTGAAGCAATATGATATCAATTTTGTATTTAAAATTGAGCTTTCCTGAAAAAAAGGTTTATTCTGATATATTAGATTTTTTTCCATTTTCTATGTGCTCAGTTAATTTAGGTTGTTGAATATATCAATATATTGAAAGGAAGAAGCATTACAGCATTATTCCTACTTGTTTGTATTTTTTTTTTGTAATGTGATCCAGTCTACATGGGTCATTAACCATACTATATTGTAATATAACTCATTACAGCCCTTAAGTTATTTTTCACAATATTAGGTGCTAATTAGAGATAATGAGTTCATAGCAGCCAGAATTATGAAACAGTGCCATGCTTGCTTCTTCAAGTTAGCTCAGTAAATGCCTTTAAGACACTTTACAAACTTTGTTTTAAAGGACAGCGAGAGGGATTTATATGAAGGCTGAAATATTTGTTTACTTTTAAACAATGCAAATAGTTTGACTGTCCTGCTGATCCTCTGGCTCAAATGTTTTTTTGACAATGACCCTGAAAAAACAGGGTCCCCAGTCGAAGCAGGTGGTTTTGGTGCCGGCGCTCAGTGCCAAGCACCGAAGCTGGGTGCCGCTATAGCAGTAATGCAATAGTGTGTGGGGCACGTAAGGTTAATATGGGGTTCCGGCGATGGCTGGATGCCAGGTCACTTCTTCCTCTGAGTTGCTACGACTCTGAGGGGAAATAGTATTTAACACCACCGGGAATTTGTGCTGTAGCCAGCACCCAAATCACCGGCGGCATACCTATATGTATGCCTCCTGGTGGCCAAATTTTCACATGCCCTTTTTGTATGCAAGTCTGTTTATTTGGTGCTGAGTGCTTTACATTGTTGCAGTGGATGGCCATTCCTATTTGTATGCTTTGTTTATGTACTTTATTTAAACAAAGGAGTGCTATAGTATATATAATTTTGTTTACTGTTTATTTACTTGTTTATCTGTTAAGGAACTGTGTCCAAACCTCCAATCTCCTTGACACTTTTTTCCTGTTAAATTAAGTGCACAGAATCTTTCTAACAGGTGCACAGAGCAGTTAAAGTTTGAGACATTTTCCACCTGTGTGTGTCTTCTTTCCATCATTGCCAAGACACTCCTTCCGGTCTCTTCTCTCCAGCACCTTTGTCCCATAAAAAAGACTAGAGGCCATACTAGAGGCTTCATGGCACATAACTCCTATGACCTGAGACAAAACTGCCACACCAGACCTCTAGTGCTTGTTATTAAACACAAGCGATGAAGAGAAGAGAAAGGGAGGAGCGGTTTTGGAGGAAATGGAGAGATTACACGTTCTGGTGGACAGGTGAGTGTAAGCTCTACTGCCAATACTTTACACTTCCATCATCTTGAAATGTGATCGATTTTGGTTGAAAATCAATCATGAATCATTTGTGGTCTTGATTTCCAGCAGATTCAGTCAAAGTGATCGTATCTGCTAGATATCATCGGTAAAAAAATATTAAATGTATGGCCACCTTTAACATTCTGTGTTAGAAGAGGTCAGCTATCACTTTTCCTAGCATAATCCTTTGTTTTTTGTATACGGTTTATACAACACACACTGTGGTGCAGATTAAACCTACTTTTGTTCAAATTGTATTGCATTGTCTTTGGGTTTTAAAGGATCAAAGTAAATCCTGTAGGTTTAGCTAACTTGAATATTTTCTCTGCCTCGGATTGTTCTCTAAGTCATCAGTAACCCAATAATTAACATGTAAATCTCTTTGCATTATTGCGGTTTTAGAAAATAATACAGTTTTCTTTATAGGTAGTATAAAATGCATTAACAGCATGACAGTGCTTCTGTCCCGAAAGTCTAAAATGCCCTGTTATTATTGCTGAAGAATAAATTAACACGTAGCAAAACAACTATAAAAGTGTATTTAATGTGTTTGTATATGTTGGTGTTATTTCTATGTTTTCCTTATTTTCCAGACTTCTATTAATGTGCAATTAGCATACAAAATGTGCACTGGAGGCTGTGAAGTCCTGTTGCTTTGGCTAGGCAATAATCACACCAGGATTTTTTCAAAGACATCATAGATCTGATCCTAGGGTAGGAAGATTATAATAAGGAAACATACCACTCCTTCTTTCATTATTTGCTGTCCTTAGAGGAAAACAACAATAAGTTAACATTTTCTAGGTAGCAAAAAAAAAACCCAAATATTAATCTATTATGTTGAGGTTTTATGAACTGTGCAGATAAAACCATGGGCAGCACTTTAAAAATATACTGGGAGTGACACTTAATTATCAGTCCTAATAAAAATGTATCACAGAGATGCAACAATAATATAATTATTCACATTCTTACTTTACACCATGACCCTGAGCAGGGTACAAAATCTACTCCTTAACTCCCACCCTTTGTTTTTGTCCTCCTTACTGAGACATGGAAATTAGCACAATAATTCCATCAAGATGTGTCAGTCTAACACAATAGAAGCTCCAAAGTTGCAGTCAAATCAATGAAATATTGCATAGTCTCTAGAAATAACCCAGCTAATGCAAAGTTTAGTATTACAAATACAAGAAAGAGGTACTGATTAAACAATGAAGACTGAATAAGCCTGGGAGAAGTTGTTTAGAAGAAGTTTGGCACTTGAAACTTGTGTTATGGCAAGCATAGTTTAAAGAAGAACTCGAGTGTCATATAATAGAATGTAGTAAATGATTCAGGGTACCAACTTCTACATTAAGTATCTTGGTTTCAGCATCAGAAACATCTCCTATATCTATATATTGCTCTCCCTGGGACAACAACCCTAGGTTGTTTAGTTATGTAGAATTCTCCATCCAGAGCATTCTGGGAGAGCAGGTGCTGTTTCTACTGATGTTGGAATATTCAGTAAACAAATATTCCAAAGTGATGCTCTTACCAGGAGTATAAATGTTGCCACCTGTGATAAATGTCAGAGTGTAAATAAGTGGAAAGATTTTACAATGGGCAAACACTGAATAATTAATTTATAAAGTAGTATTGCAAAACATAAGACATTCCATTCATTATGTTATATTCAGTAAATCCGTAAAGCTGCTCTTTAACCTCCCCGGCGTTCTATTGAGATCGCCAGGGAGGCTGCGGGAGGGTTTTTTTTAATTAAAAAAAAACTATTTCATGCAGCCAACTGAAAGTTGGCTGCATAAAAGCCCACTAGAGGGCGCTCCGGAGGCGTTCTTCCGATCGCCTCTGGCGCCCAGAATAAACAAGGAAGGCCGCAATGAGCAGCCTTCCTTGTTTGGCTTTCCTTGTCGCCATGGCGACGAGCGGAGTGACGTCATGGACGTCAGCCGACGTCCTGACGTCAGCCGCCTCCGATCCAGCCCTTAGCGCTGGCCGGAACTGATTGGTCCGGCTGCGCAGGGCTCGGGCGGCTGGGGGGACCCTCTTTCGCCGCTGCTCGCGGCAGATCGCCGCAGAGCGGCGGCGATCAGGCAGCACACGCGGCTGGCAAAGTGCCGGCTGCGTGTGCTGCTTTTTATTTGAGGAAAATCGGCCCAGCAGGGCCTGAGCGGCAGCCTCCGGCGGTGATGGACGAGCTGAGCTCGTCCATACCGCTCAGGAGGTTAAGCTTTTAAAATATGTTATCAGATTTGTAAAAAACTATTTAAAAAATCTACTCCCCCCTTTAATAAATAAAATACCTGATTTATTAAGAGGTCTCCAAATATCTGAACATATATATAAGCACATATGAAAAAAAGGGGGCAAAGACAGATGAAGGCTTCAGTAAAGGACTTGATTACTTTATGAATTCCAGCAAGATGTGGAAACTACTCACCAAAGCTCAGGAACTACAGGTGACAGTGATACTGTGCAATGCAGTGGGGCCCCACTCTGTATGGTTGAATGGGGCCACACATTCAGCTCAACAAAATCACCACTTAGCCTTTTGTTTTTTTCTTTTTGGTAATTCATGTCAGGAATGTCATCAGGCATTGTCACAAGTCATAAACAGGACATTCATGGATGCAGTTGGCCGAAGTACAACTTCTCTGTATGTTTGCCAGTACTCGAGCCTCAGTCGGACTGCTTTCATGATGTAAGGTACCAACCAAATAAAGAAATTAGGTGCCACTTGATGAAAAACCAACAGTGTTTGTAACATATAGGCCTTGATTAACAAAGGCATGCTAAATGTTTAGCACGGGCGTGCTAAACAGTTAGCACGTGAAGTGCCGCGCTGACTTTTGCGCACGCAGCCGATCGTGCGCAAAAGTCCGTGTGATCGTGTGAAAAGTCCGCATGATCGTGCGCAAATGTCCACGATCGCGCGATTGTGGCACTTTGTGTGCGCAAAAGTCTGCGTGCGGCACTTCACGTGCTAACTGTTTAGCACCCCCGTGCTAAACAGTTAGCACGGCTTTGTGAATCAAGGCCTTAGTGTAACTCTGTTCTAATACAAGCACTGTTGCAGTCAGTTGTGTGCCTATTTTTTACTTGAGTGAAGTCATAAGGCACCACCATATGTAATCACTTATTTCCACAACACACTTAGACCCCTATTCAGTTAATGCTTTTTCTAAGTTTCTCCCTGAGAATGATTTTTTTTACCTTGTCTACAAAACCTAATAATTGAAAAAGTACAAAAAAACTAGCCAAAAAAAGCAATATTACCTTACTTTTCATTATTTCCTTGCTTGTTGGAGACCTAAAAGGTATTTTATTGATACCTTGTGAAAACATCTTCTAGGCAAAAAACTTAGGAGGAAATGTAATAGAATAGGGGACCTAGCCATTTTTTGTTTTGTTTTTACACATTCTAATATTTTTACTTATACTCGTTTGTTATTGTATAAATAGAGGGTCTACACCACACCAACTAATGAATACCTCCTCCATCTAGGAGTAGGTTTAGCAGTGATTATATTATATATGGATCTTATATAAGTATATATAATTACTTTCCAAAAAGGTAAGATACGTATGGAAGCTGACATATGTATTTCCTTTTAAATAATACACATTACCTGGGTGTCCTGCTTATCCTCTGCTTCTAATACTTTCAGTAATAAACCCTGAACAGGCATATGCAGATCAGATGTTTCTGCCAAAAATCTGACAACATTAGCTGCATGCTTGTTTCAGATGTGTGATTCAGACATGACTGCAGCCAAAGATATAAGCAGGTCTGCCAGGAAACTGGTATTTTTTAAAAGGAAAACAATATGGCAGCCTCAATATGTCCCTTGCCTTTGGTTCCTTTGAGTACAAAACTCAAGTCGGTGCATTATGTGTGTGTTGCTGTACTTAATGCTAATTAAGTCAATGAGCCTTGAAACATTATGGGACAGAGAAATCTTGGCCTGAAAGAACTGTAATGGTGGATACACATGGTGCGTTCCCGCACTTGATGCGCCGCTCGATTCCCGTCGATTCGCGTTGACTCAATTATTTCTGACACGTCCGATTCGCGTTTCGATGGATCGTTAGGTCGATTTGGCATACTTTACATGTGAATCGACCTAACAATCATCGAAATACACAGAGAAATGCTCAGAAATAATCGAGCGGCCAGAACATGCGAACCCGGCAAACTGCCTTAGACTTTAATGAGCAGGCAAATTTTAAAACCTACAAAGACTGTTTCTGGCCACAAAAGTGATGGAAAAGTTGTTTCAAGGGGTCTAGCACCTGGACTGTGCCATGCCAAGGGGATCCATGCCAAAAGTCCCACCTAAAATTACGAAGTTGACGCAAAGTTTGGTTTTAATCCCTAAAGGACAGAAATCACATTACATTTCTACAAATAATGCACTGGAGTGGTACTGTGCGAAAAACTTAATGTAGCAACAATAGCAGTAGTGTGCACACAGCACTGGGTGTGGGCTGTGGAGTGTCACACTCAGAGAAAAGCAATAGTACCATCAGAATACAGGGAAATAATAATGCACTGGAGTGGTACTGTGCCTGCAGCTTAATGTAGCAACAGCAGTAGTGTGCACACAGCTCTGGTTGTCAATGGGCTGTGGAATGTCACAAACAAAATAAAAACACAGGAGGTCAATGTACTAGCCCTCAAAAGGGCTGTTTGGGGCACTTTAACAGCAAGTGAGGAACAAGAACACAGGCCTAGCTAATGCTTTCCCTAATTATCTGCAGCAAGTCTGACCCTGCTCTCTCTAACCATCAGCAGCTAGCAGAGAATGAATCCAATATGGCCATCGCAACTGCTTTTTAATAGAGGGGTGCGGGGTCCAGGATTGGGTGCTAGCTGATTGGCTACCATATTCCTGCTGACTGTGAGGTAAGGGGTCAAATTTGGCTCCATGATGATGTATAGGGTCAAACACGCCATATGTTCGAAGTTTGCTAAGAATGCGAACAGCAGAAATTTGCTGGGAACTATCTGCCGGCAAACTGTTCAGGCCATCTCTAGTGATTATCAATGTTTTCACTGATCAAGGTGATTTTATTTAATTCTGCTGAGACTGAACCTAGTTATGAAACAGTTAATATGGTGCAGTGATTTCACATTCATTGAATATGTACTAAAGGTATTCATTATGTTCACAGTGTGTCATATTGTTATCTGTCTGAAAACTGTAAGAAGGTCAATAATAAAGGCTAGGAATAAGCATGGGTCAATGAGGAATGCAATGCTCACAGCCTGTTCGCTTGATGTACATGATAATACCGTCTGAGCTAAATGCTGCAGTTGCACATCTGAAATCTTTTTAAGCAACAGTATTAGAAACATTAATTAGGCAGTACAAAGAGCAGCCAACATGAAAGTGTCTCTTAAAGCGTGTTGCTAAATTGTGCGTAGTGCTCAAAATACTTTAGATGTCAAGAAATAACACTTAACAAATTGGATCACTGACACTTTTCCAACAAATAAACTATGGGTGTGATGATGCATTATGGCAAGCAAATGTAGTTTACTATAACAAGAACATGTAGTTTACATTATGAATGAAGAAGAAAAAATTCCTAGAAGAATATTTATTTTTTAAATGTAGTTTATCCCATCTGCTAGTATGATTTTTGCTAATAAATACCAAATTCTACAATTTTCGCCTTGATTGAGCAACTATTTCATATCTATACAGGCATTGTCTGAGTTCTTAGCATGAACTTGCCCATGAAAAATAAACTGTTAGTTTCTTCTTCTACCAATCTCTTTTGTTTTTCCCAGTGCAGAATATCACCAGCATTGGTGGCTAAAAGATGGCCAGGAATTTGTTTTTCCTTGTAATCTATTCAAAGTCTCCCGCCCATTTCACAAACATCATGATTCTTAGTAAATCTACAGCAATATTCCAATGATTATGTCACATATGCTGAAAGTATTGCCTCGTATGTATCCTGAAGAGCTGTCTGAGAGGGAGCTATGGCTCACACATCCATTATCATATCACTTGCTCTTGCGCTGGGAAATGTGGCTTTTATAGTCACTGTCCTTTCCTCCAGTTGTCTCTTAAGTATTGGTGAGATATGGAGGAAAGAAATGTGTTATGGAACATGGGTAGTTGTGCAATGCAATGCAGTAAGTTAGTTGACAAAACAGCCTGTCACACAACCTTCCTTAATTTTAAGTGATTGTTTAGGTTATGCATGCAGGTACCTGCAAACTAAGCTGAGGTGGTGAAGCACTATAGTTTCACCTCTGTACAGTGAAGGCTCTAAATACTATAGAGCCTTTTTGATCCTCTCTCCATAACCTCATTTCCCTGCTGTCCCCCTTTGAATTTATGCGCCTTCAGGACTCCTTGGCAGGTTTTGGAGGCACTCGTGTCCCCAAGTGCTTCTGAAGGTGGGTTCCTCTGTACTGCTTATGCGCATGCCTGGACTCATGTGTGCAGTATGGATACGCTTGTGTTTGGAAATACTCATGGACATGAGTATGTCCGAAACCTCCCAAAGACATATTCAATCTGGGCTTATAATGCTTACCGCAGTTTTCAAACTATGCAAAATAAACCTTTTTTTAAAAATATATTCTTTAATTTCTTTTTTTATTCTTAATCTTTTTAGATGACACGAGAACAGTATATTTTGGCCACACAACAAAATAACCTAAGGACCGAAAACACTCAATTTTATCCAGTGGGAATTTACGGATGGCGGAAGAGATGTTTGTACTTCTTTGTCCTTCTTCTGTTGGTTACCATGATTGTTAACTTAGCAATGACGATATGGATATTAAAAGTCATGAATTTCACAGTGGTAAGTGAAATGGTCTTCTTCCATTATAAGTGGTTGCTTGGTGATTATCATCTTGTATTCTTCTCCACTATTTGGATGTTCCCATGTTAATTGTATGTATAAAATACAGTATACTAACAGTGAATACCAAAGGCTGCTTTTTTGTTGTTGTTCTCATTTATAACTGAAAAATCAAATCTATCTTAAGGCTCCTTCATTGCATACATACTGAGTCAGATGTTGTACAGAAGATAATTTTGTATTAGTAGAATCAAGTAGCTCAACTAAGATGTACATGTAGGCTTTTGTGAAAAAAGGGGACATTGATTGCTTAAAGTGAAATTATACTTATGCTATAAACTTGTACTAAAAACATAGATTAGTGTTGTACTCTCCAGCAATACTTTGCAAACTTGACAACAGTGCTCTCTGTATTCTTTTTGGAATAGCATTGTCATGAGACTGGCCAAAGACTCCCACCTGCTGCAGGATTTATTAATGATGCTGTTTGGGAGCTTTTGTTTATAATTTCCAATGCCTACACTAATCCTTTGGCTTGCTGCAAACATTGACAATCCTATCTATTAGAGAAAAGACGCCTTAGAGGGGATCTAATTAACATGTATAAATACATCAGAGGGCAATATAATAGCTTGGCGTATGAGCTTTTTGTCCCTAGGCCTTCTCAAAGGACTAGAGGACATGATCTGCGCATGGAGGAAAAACGTTTTAGCCATTTATTTAGGAAAGGGTTCTTTACAGTAAGAGTGATTAAGATGTGGAATGTATTGCCACAGGAAGTCGTTATGGCAAACTCAATATCTGCATTTAAAGGGGGCTTAGATGCTTTCCTTTCGTTGAAAGACATCCATGGCTACAATTACTAGGTAATGCCTAATGATGTTAATCCAGGGATTTTATCTGATTGCCATCTGGAGTCAGGAAGGAATTTTTCCCTTTTGGGGCTAATTGGACCATGCCTTGTGGGGGTTTGTTCGCCTTCCTCTGGATCAACAGGGATATGTGAGGGAGCAGGCTGGAGTTGTACTTTGTACTGGTTGAACTCGATGGACGTATGTATTTTTTCAACCAAAATAACTATGTAACTATATGTGTTATAAACACTGTGGGATGACTGCTGGGGTTTAAAGCACTCAAAATATAATCAAATTGAAAAAAAAAGTGTTATAATTAGTCCTGGCAATATATAGAGTCTAACTAAAAGCATATCTTGAAATTTCCATTTAGGGCTGCCTACAGACATGCATACAAACAAACATGGTTGTTTAACATAATACATAGATTTTCTTAAAAAATAACTCAAGTGCATTTTTAAAACCAGCCTTTTGTTTACATTTGCATACCTAAAAAGTGCTTGAAGCAATCCTGAAGAGGGGAAGAAAGTATAAACGTAAGATACTTACCTCGTTACTGGGCAGCCTCTGGATAGTCCAGAAGCTACCTGGATCCTCCTCCACTGGGTCCCTCTATACCTATTCAACCCAAGAAGTTGAATAGGCCTCTTTGGACTGCAACTAGGAACAAGTGCCTCCACCCTTGCGAAACCACCAGTAATGTCTGCACACGTGCAGTAGATGTAAGCTCTTGTGCATTTTTTTCCCCCGTGCATGAGTACACCCCTCTACTGGGCATGCATGGACTGTACTCGCAAATGCCCAGTGCGGCTGTGCTTGTTCCAGGCCAGAAGATAAAGAGGAGTTTGTAATTTGCATAAGTCTTTTTTAATCTGTTTTTTATACTGAACGGGGAAGTGATGTTTGGAATGAGAACGGTCTCTAAGGTAACTAAGGTAGGCAGTTACAGTTTATTTATAATAGGAAACACATGTGGTAGTGCATTCCCACAGAACGAGATATTAGTGAGGGAAGGAGGTGCCCCAAAAATAAATAATACAATTAAAAACAGTTTAATAGGTAAAGAACAATTACCTCATATAGAGACTCACTGTTAACGATAAAAAAAATTGCTTTGAAAATAGCACGGGACAATGTGTTTCATGGTATCAACCCACTTTCTCAGGTCAATAACAGTGTCTTAAAGCGGTATAAAACCCTGACATAATATTCAATAAAAACATGTTTTCCTACTTTTTATATGCCACACGGTTAGCATATTTGCTTTTTGCATAAGTATTATTATTCATTTAGAAATTATACGTTTCTAAAGTACACTAATTTTACTCTGAGAGTTGACTTTGCTTTTTATTTATAACTGCTTTATTCATCCTCTAACTTAATCAGAAAGCATCAGAAAGCATTTATGCTTGTCTGACTTTGTTCAGGGGACCGGACAGTGTAAAAGAAGGCTTTGTTTACATTTTTCACTTGATACAATTAAACACAAGATAACATTATGTAAAGTTCGGTAGCAGCCAGCCCTGCTGGCAGGGAAGCTTCTAAAGCCTGTGTTAACCCTTTGAATGCAGTTCTAGTAAACAAAAAAATGCTGGTTGTATATAATATGCTGTAAATAATCTATTAGAGAAAAGTAGAAATGCTGGGTTTCATTCCGCTTTAAGAATAGTGAAGCACAGCTCAGAGCACATGTATGGGCTACGCTGCATCTCTCTTAAGACACTGTTTTTGACCTGAGGAAGTGGGTTGATGCACATCCAGTCCAGTGTTATTTCCAATAATTATTTTTCACTTTACTGTGTGGCACAATTTGAAGTAATTGTTTCTAACATTTTAAACTGTTTTAGTTGCTTTATATATTTTTGGGGCACCAGCTTTTCCTCCAGAGGCGTAGCTAGGCTTTTCAGCCCCTGGGGACTAGGACAGTTTTTGTGCCCCCCTCTAGACAAATTGGGTGTGGCCATGCATCAAAATGTGGGTGTGGTCATGGGTGGAGCCATATGTACAAATGCTGTTTAGATAGCCAGATGTGCTCCCCTTTCCCCGTTTAGATATCCAAATGTGCCACCCTTTAGATAGCCAGATGTGCCTTCCTTTCCCATGTTTAGATAGTCAGGTGTACCCCCTATAGTTAGCCAGATGTACCCCCCTTGTTCTGCTGCTGTTAACACTTCTGCACTCCTCTGCAGAGGGAGGGAGAGAAGCAGGGGCACTTTGGGCAACCAGCAAACTGCCTCTCACTCATTTGCAGTGCGGTTGCCATGCTCTGTGCCCCTCTACAGTGCTGCGCCCAGGAATATGTGCCCCCCCCCCTTGCCCACCCATAGCTACTCCTCTGCTTCCCTCCCTAATATCTTCACAACTCTCTATGGGGTGGTTCTTAATTTGGACAGTTGTCAGCTCCCTTTTTTAATAAAAGGAGACCCTTCTGGTCCTCTACTATACATTTTCTTTTTTTCGGGTAGCTTTACCCAACTGCACCCAAGCTTTTCCGCAACCCGGGTTTTTGAGAACCTTATTTATTTGTCATTTATCTTCATATTTCACTGTCTTACTACACTATAAAGGGCTTCTGTTCTGATTCTCTTCTGTGTATGTCCCCCATCTTGGGGGGAGGGGAATGAGGAACTCCAGTCCAGACTCCCCTTACAGTAGTGAGTTATGTCCCAATATAATTTAAATTATTGGGGGCTATGCATTTTATTGCCTGGAAATTCTGCTTGCAGGGCCTAATTTTATTACAGCCTTATTACCACACTGGTGTGAATAGGAACTATTAAAATAATAATCCAGTTGGCAGCATTTAGATGCATTGACTGACAATGTTCTACTTCACTAGCAGCCCAAAAAGTAAGCAGACAACATGACAGCAAGCTTAAAGATTTGTTATTACACTTCTGTAACACTGTGTTACACAGAAGATGTATGTGTTCATTACACTAAGATCTGTGCTTCCGCCATACATTTTTTAGAGGACCGCTATTGCAAAAATTGTAAAATGTAAAAATTTTTGGACCATAAGACGCTCCGGACCATAAGACGCACCTAGGTTTAGAGGCCAAAAACCAGGGGAAAAAATATTCTAAACCTGGTGTGTCCATGGTGCAGGGGCATCTTGTGGAACATATGCCACCAAGCTGTGTCTTTGGCACACCTCAGCAAAAGGCAATCCTTGATGCTCCTCCAGCTGAGTAACCTCCACTGCTCCCATTGTCTAAGTTTCAAAGTAAACTGGGACTGCAGATGATGTCAGAGCTATATAAATAAATAATTTAGGTGGCTCAGATGAAACAATTAACTGTTTTGTTCATTAATACGTTTTCTGTAATGTAGTATAAATTCTTGTAGGCCACAGCTAAACTAATGCTTACAGCAAATGCCAACTAAGTGAATAGATACAGTAAATATACAAATAAATAGCCCGGCGTTTGGTGCCGCCCCCTTCCCCCCATAGAAAATCCATGCAGCTCCCAGGTAAGGTAATTTTCACTCGCACCACTGAATCATTAAATCCCAATAAACAGCCCGGCGTCTGCTACATAGAAATCCCGGCGCATCTAAATCACCAGCAATCCACACTTTCACACCTGAACCTGGAAATCCTGATAGACAGCCCAGTGCCTCCCCGTGCTAAAGTATCGGTAATCCAAACTTGCACAAATGAAGCTTACGTCCCACTTAACAGCCCGGCATCTACCACATACAAAGCCCCGCAGCCTGCAGCAGAAGTGCTGGTAAACACAGCAACTGCACCGCAAGTGCAGCGAAAGCCCTTACCCAAATAGCGGGATGCTCCGAGTCCTCCTCTTCATGTGTGATCTTGGTTGCATCGCCGCTAGCCGCCAGCGTGACCCTGGCAGGACATGTGCACGTGCACACTGATTGCATCATTGAAGTCGCCGCAGAAATAGGAAGTGCTTGCCAGCCAAGAACCAATCACACATGGGGCGCTGCCACAGACAGCCAATGATGCTGCTTACTGCTCCTGATCCCTTCCCTGATAGGAGCCATTGGTCTCGCCCATGGGACTACCAGCTCCTATCAGGGAAGGCATCAGAAGCAGTAAGCAGCATCATTGGCTGTCTGTGGCAGCGCCCCGTGCGTGATTGGTTCTTGGCTGGCAAGCATTTCCTAGTTCGGCGGCGACTTCAATGATGCGATCGGTGCGCACGTGCACATGTCCTGCCGGGGTCACGCTAGCGGCGATGCAACCAAGATCACACATGAAGAGGAGGACTCGGAGCGTCCCGCTATTTGGGTTAGGGCTTTCTCTGCACTTGCGGTGCAGTTGCCGTGTTTACCAGCACTTCTGCTGCGTGCTGCGGGGCTTTGTATGTGTTAAAGAGAAACTCCAACCTAGAATTGAACTTTATCCCAATCAGTAGCTGATACCCCCTTTTACATGAGAAATATAATGATTTTCACAAACAGACCATCAGGGGGCGCTGTATGACTGATTTTGTGCTGAAACCCCTCCCACAAGAAGCTCTGAGTACCGCGGTACTCTGGGCAAACTGCCACAATGTAACAATGTTCACAGACAGGAATTAGCTGTTTACAGCTGTCTCTAACAGCCAAAACAGCTAGGAGCAGCTACATAACCTGCCCACAGTAAAAATATCACCATGTAATAAATGTCAGAATGTAAATCGGGAAGAGGATAGATTTTACAATGAGCAAACACTGACTAAATCATTTATACATAATTATGGTAAAAAATGAAGCACTTTTTTTACTACATTATTTTCACTGGAGTTCCCCTTTAAGTGGGACGTAAGCTTCATTTGTGCAGGTTTGGATTACCTATACTTTAGCAGCGGGAGGCACTGGGCTGTCTATCAGGATTTCCATGTTCAGGTATGCAAGTGTGGATTGCTGGTGATTTAGATGCGCCGGGATTTCTATGAACCAGCCCCCGGGCTGTTTATTTGGATTTAATGATTCAGTGGTGCGAGTGAGGATTACTGGCACTTGAGCAACCAGCCATGGGCATTTTTACGTGGGGGGCACCAGGCGCCTGGCTGTATATTCGGACCATAAGACGCACTTACTCCCCCCCACCCACACACACACTTTTGGGGGATAAAAAGTGCGTCTTATGGTCCGAAAAATACGGTACATGTAAACACATACAAATAAGAAGTACATTTCTTCCAAAGTAAAATGAGCCGTAAATTACTTTTTTCCTGTGTTGCTGTCACTTACAGTAGGTAGTAGAAACCTGACAAAACTAACAAGTTTTGGACTAGTCCATCTCCTCATGGAGCATTCTCAGGGTTTTCTTTTTTTTCAAAAGCACTTAGTGAATGGCAGATGCTCCGTCCAACTGCTAAAAAAGTGTGCAGCGAGCATGGAGGCTGGCCAGCATCTTTGTATAAATCCTTTTCAGAGACGATTTTTATAAAGAATAAAGGCCATGCTAAGAATCCCCCATGAAGAGATGGACTAGCCCAATACCTGCTTGTTCTGTCAGATTTCTACTACCTACTGTAAGTGACAGCAACATAGGAGAAAAGTAATGTATGGCTCATTTCACTTTACTTCTTATTTGTATGTTTAAATGTATTGTAAATTTTACAGTTTTTCACAATAGTGGTCCTTTTAGGTTACTACAACAGATGCCTCTTGAGTTGAATGATGATATCCCAACACCATCTGAAAATAGACCTGAACTATGCATTTCCTCTCGTCTCTAAAATATAAGCAACAGCATAATAACCTTTAAAGAAAAACATTTATTCGTTACAAATCCTGCCATAAATCTGCAGTGTGTCTACTTTCTACTTTAATGGAAGTAGACACAGAGTTAACATCCTTTGTTTACAAATTAGCTGCTTTGCCGAGGTAGCTAGCTGACACAGCTAAGAGATCAAATTACACCAGTGATTAGTCACAGATGGGGAAATAAGACTGGCTAAGCTCTCTAAATTCAGGGTGCATTTCTCTATGTTTTCCTTAAGACCTGTGCAAACGTTCAGGTCCACTTTTAATGTTTTTGATTCTAATAATCTAGTATGAATATAATTTAATGAACTTAGCAAGCATATTTTATTTTTTATAAATACTTCTAGAACATGAGTCTAGTGTTGGGCGAACAGTGTTCGCCACTGTTCGGGTTCTGCAGAACATCACCCTGTTCGGGTGATGTTCGAGTTCTGCCGAACACCTCATGGTGTTCGGCCTTTTTAGTTCGGGTTCGGGTTCGCCCGAACAGCTCAATGCCCACCCGAACAGGGCCCCTGTTCGGCCGAACAGGGCCCTGTTCGGCCGAATACTGCCCCCCTATGGGAGTAGGACGCGTTGAGGCCGGGTAGCGGGCGGTTCAGCGGTAGTACCCTTGTGGTACTTCCGCCCTTTCTCTGACCTCACGTCCTCTACGTGATGACGCACATGAGGGTACGCGTGACGCGTACCCTCGTATGCAGAGGACGTAAGGTCAGAGAAAGGGCGGAAGTACCACAAGGGTACTACCGCTGAACCGCCCGCTGCCCGGCCTCAACGCGTCCTACTCGGACTCCTCCTCCTCCTCACTCACAACACACCACAGTGCCAGCCAGGCCAGCCACTGAAGGTACTATGGAACTTTACTGAAAATTTTTGTATGGGGAAGCGGGCAGAGGGGGGAGCGCTAGCGGAGGGGGTGGGGGGAATTTCCGACCCCCCCCCGCGACCGGGGCATGCTCCCCCCTTATGCCTGCGACCCCATAGGGCCCCCAAAAGCGGGATGTTCGGGGAGTTCGGGGTTCGGGCCGAACATCTGGCCCATGTTCGGCGAACGGACCCGAACCCGAACATCCAGGTGTTCGCCCAACACTACATGAGTCCAATTCGATTTATAAATGTAGATTTTAAGAACACAAAAACATAATATATTTAAAACGTCTACTGGATAATCTTTGTGAAAAATTACTACGCACTTTCAAATTTTAACCTCTTGAGGACTGCAGGGCTAAACCCCCCCCCCCCAAGTTACCAGGCCATTTTTAGTAAAATTGGCCACTGCAGCTTGAAGGCTAAGCTGCAGGGCTGCACAATACAGCACACAAGTGATTCCCCCCCCCCTTTTTTCTCCCCACCAACAGAGCTCTCTGTTGGTGGGGTCTAATCGCTCCCCCCATGTTTATTTTTTTTTATAAATATTGATGTCAGTTTTTTTTATAAAAATACCTGTCTCTTTAAGTTTCTTCCCTCCTCCCCACAGCCAGTCAATTCTGCCTATGAGAGCCGATCGCTCTCTTGTCCCCCACAGGGACAGCCGTGTGACACGGTACAGCGCTGCTGCCGATTGCAGCGCTGTACACAGAAATAGATGGCGATCACGCCATCTAACAGTCTCCCAAATGGCAATAGCCGCTCGGATCGGAGACTGAAGGTGGGGCAGAGCTCCGGCCCCCAAGCAGGAGATGCGCGTGCAGCGTGTGCGCGATCTCCTGCATTAGCTGGCCCCAGGACTTTACACCAATCGGCGTTAGGCGGTTCTAGGGCTGCCGCCGCGTCCACGCCCGTCGGCGTGACGCGGGTCAGAAAGAGGTTAAAGCTGTTGGTAGGCATTGTTCTAGTAATATAAACATTGAATGGTGAGTTTCTATAAACTTTACTAGTGTCACTACTGTATAAGTGAAGCCCACTAAAAGTTACCTTTCATATATTGTTGCCTTTTATGATGGTCAGTGCAATACAACACAGCACCAGGTCATGAAATACTACAACATGTATTCCGTTTGTAAGAATGTATTTATTTTGCAAAGTTTTCTCCATAAAATTGTTTTGGTTGTGTATGTATTTTTTACGTGGAGGGCATCCTATTTTCACCTCCGCTGGGATCAGCACTGTTAACTGAGCAATGTCACCAAGGTGACGAACGAGATTTAATGTTCTAAGATGAGTCCTCGTTACCTTGTGGGAACACATTTTGGTTTCTTAGCAGTGCGCTCCAGGCCTCCAGCACAGGGGCGTAGCAATAGGCCCTGCAGCGCCTGCGCCCGTGGGGGGGCCCGCCCCCCCCCTGGGGCCCGCTCGGGGCCGTTTTTTGGGGGCTGGAGGGGTGGCAGCATGAGGGGAAAGCCTTGCCCACAGTCCGCGGGGAGAGGGGAAGTTCCCCCCTCTCCCTCACCTCGGGGCTCTCCCCTCTGCGCTCCCCTCCAGCTAGTGAATGTGTGTGGGCAGCGGGCAGCGGCGGCGGGTACATACCTTCTTCCTTGCGTTCCATCGCCGCCTTCTCGCTCTAGCAGCTGACGTCACTTCCGGAAGCGGAAGTGACGTCAGCCGCTAGAGCGAGAAGGCGGCGATGGAACGCAAGGAAGAAGGTATGTATCCCGCTGCTGCCCGCTGCCCACACACATTGAAATTCTGCAGGGGGATTTTCAGGTGTCTGCTGCCCACATTACGATTTTTAGGTGTCTGCTGCCCACATTACGATTTTCTGGTCACTGCTGCCCACATTACGATTTTCAGGTGTCTGCTGCCCACATTACGATTTTCAGGTGTCTGCTGCCCACATTACGATTTTCAGGTGTCTGCTGCCCACATTGCGATTTTCTGGTCACTGCTGCCCACATTGCGATTTTCTGGTCACTGCTGCCCACATTACGATTTTCAGGTGTCTGCTGCCCACATTGCGATTTTCTGGTCACTGCTGCCCACATTACGATTTTCAGGTGTCTGCTGCCCACATTACGATTTTCAGGTGTCTGCTGCCCACATTACGATTTTCAGGTGTCTGCTGCCCACATTGCGATTTTCTGGTCACTGCTGCCCACATTGCGATTTTCTGGTCACTGCTGCCCACATTACGATTTTCAGGTGTCTGCTGCCCACATTGCGATTTTCAGGTGTCTGCTGCCCACATTGCGATTTTCTGGTCACTGCTGCCCACATTACGATTTTCTGGTGTCTGCTGCCCACATTACGATTTTCTGGTGTCTGCTGCCCACATTACGATTTTCAGGTGTCTGCTGCCCACATTGCGATTTTCTGGTGTCTGCTGCCCACATTACGATTTTCTGGTGTATGCTGCCCACATTTCGATTTTCTGGTGACTGCTGCCCACATTGCAATTTTCTGGTGACTGCTGCCCACATTGCGATTTTCTGGTGACTGTTGCCCACATTGCGATTTTCTGGTGACTGCTGCCCACATTGCGATTTTCTGGTGACTGCTGCCCACATAAGGATTTTCTGGTGACTGCTGCCCACATTAGGATTTTCTGGTGTGTGCTGCCCACATTATGATATTCTGGTGACTGACTGCTGCCCACATTAGGATTTTCTGGTGACTGCTGCCCACATTACGATATTCTGGTGACTGCTGCCCACATTAGGATTTTCTGGTGACTGATGCCCACATTGCGATTTTCTGGTGACTGCTGCCCACATGGCGATTTTCTGGTGACTGCTGCCCACATTGCGATTTTCTGGTGAACTCTGCCCACATTACGATTTTCTGTCCCACATTACGATATTCTGGTGAACGCTGCCCACATTACGATTGTCTGGTGAATGCTGTCCACGTTACAATTTTCTGGTGACTGCTGCTCACGTTACGATTTTCTGGTGAACTCTGCCCACATTATGATTTTCTGGTGAACTCTGCCCACATTATGATTTTCTGGTGAACGCTGCCCACATTACGATTGTCTGGTGAATGCTGTCCACGTTACAATTTTCTGGTGACTGCTGCCCACATTGCGATTTTCTGGTCACTGCTGCCCACATTACGATTTTCAGGTGTCTGCTGCCCACATTGCGATTTTCTGGTCACTGCTGCCCACATTACGATTTTCAGGTGTCTGCTGCCCACATTACGATTTTCAGGTGTCTGCTGCCCACATTACGATTTTCAGGTGTCTGCTGCCCACATTGCGATTTTCTGGTCACTGCTGCCCACATTGCGATTTTCTGGTCACTGCTGCCCACATTACGATTTTCAGGTGTCTGCTGCCCACCTTGCGATTTTCAGGTGTCTGCTGCCCACATTACGATTTTCAGGTGTCTGCTGCCCACTAGTGTTGGGCGAACACCTGGATGTTCGGGTTCGGGAAAGTTCGCCGAACATGGCCGCAATGTTCGGCATGTTCGGGCCGAACCCCGAACTCCCCGAACATCCCGCTTTTGGGGGCCCTATGGGGTCGCAGGCATAAGGGGGGAGCATGCCCCGATCGCGGGGGGGGTCGGAAATTCCCCCCACCCCCTCCGCTAGCGCTCCCCCCTCTGCCCGCTTCCCCATTCAAAAGTTAGGAAGTGAAACTGTACCTGTGCGGCCGGTAGTGGGTGACTGGCAGTGGGCGGCACTATGGAGAGACTGAGGAGGAGGAGGAGTCCGGAGAGTGACGCGTTGAGGGAGGCCGGGCAGTGGGCGGATCAGCAGTAGTACCGTACTACTGCTGATCCGCCCACTGCCCGGCCTCCCTCAACGCGTCACTCTCCGGACTCCTCCTCCTCCTCAGTCTCTCCATAGTGCCGCCCACTGCCAGTCACCCACTACCGGCCGCACAGGTACAGTTTCACTTCCTCACTTTTGAATGGGGAAGCGGGCAGAGGGGGGAGCGCTAGCGGAGGGGGTGGGGGGAATTTCCGACCCCCCCCGCGATCGGGGCATGCTCCCCCCTTATGCCTGCGACCCCATAGGGGGCCAGTATTCGGGCGAACAGGGCCCTGTTCGTGCCGAACAGGGGCCCTGTTCGGCCAGGCAATGAGCCGTTCGGGCGAACCCGAACAGTTTGGCCGAACACCACCAGGTGTTCGGCCGAACGCGAACATCACCCGAACAGGGTGATGTTCTGCAGAACCCGAACAGTGGCGAACACTGTTCGCCCAACACTACTGCCCACATTGCGATTTTCTGGTCACTGCTGCCCACATTGCGATTTTCTGGTCACTGCTGCCCACATTACGATTTTCAGGTGTCTGCTGCCCACATTGCGATTTTCAGGTGCCTGCTGCCCACATTACGATTTTCAGGTGTCTGCTGCCCACATTACGATTTTCTGGTGTCTGCTGCCCACATTACGATTTTCAGGTGTCTGCTGCCCACATTGCGATTTTCTGGTGTCTGCTGCCCACATTACGATTTTCTGGTGTATGCTGCCCACATTTCGATTTTCTGGTGACTGCTGCCCACATTGCGATTTTCTGGTGACTGCTGCCCACATTGCGATTTTCTGGTGACTGTTGCCCACATTGCGATTTTCTGGTGACTGCTGCCCACATTGCGATTTTCTGGTGACTGCTGCCCACATAAGGATTTTCTGGTGACTGCTGCCCACATTAGGATTTTCTGGTGTGTGCTGCCCACATTATGATATTCTGGTGACTGACTGCTGCCCACATTAGGATTTTCTGGTGACTGCTGCCCACATTATGATATTCTGGTGACTGCTGCCCACATTAGGATTTTCTGGTGACTGATGCCCACATTGCGATTTTCTGGTGACTGCTGCCCACATGGCGATTTTCTGGTGACTGCTGCCCACATTGCGATTTTCTGGTGAACTCTGCCCACATTACGATTTTCTGTCCCACATTACGATATTCTGGTGAACGCTGCCCACATTACGATTGTCTGGTGAATGCTGTCCACGTTACAATTTTCTGGTGACTGCTGCTCACGTTACGATTTTCTGGTGAACTCTGCCCACATTATGATTTTCTGGTGAACTCTGCCCACATTATGATTTTCTGGTGAACGCTGCCCACATTACGATTGTCTGGTGAATGCTGTCCACGTTACAATTTTCTGGTGACTGGTGCCCACATTACGATTTTCTGGTGAACTCTGCCCACATTATGATTTTCTAAAGGCCCACATTACGATTTTCTGGTGAACTCTGCCCACATTACGATTTTCTGGCCCACATTACGATTGTCTGGTAAAATGCTGCCCACTTTACAATTAATTTACAGTGAAACGCTGCCCCATTACGATTATTTGGCACCTATGGGGGGGGGCCCCATCCAAATATTCGCAGGGGGGCCCAGTGATTTCTAGTTACGCCCCTGCTCCAGCACATCCAATCTCTAGACCAGAGCGCAGCATACACAACAGACCCACCCCAACTCAGTGCGCTCCAGCCGAACTACGTGAATTGAGCACAGCACAACCCACATAGCGCAGGCGTACATCCACTGCATGCATCATGCGCAAGCTGTCCGGCCCCAGAAGTGCCATAATATTTCCACTGTGGCCTGTCCATTTGTGAACTATCAATGCACCTTAAAGGTTGCATTAAGTCCTGCCCATTCGTTTACTATACCGCTCCACCACCTCTACTATTACAACTAATCGAGCTGCATCAGCCACGATACAGCCCACCCTCTGGCCTCCTATTGGACTGCTCACAGACCTGACGTCACAAAAGGGATACAGCACTTCCCTGCATGATACAAACAGGGAACAAATATCCATTCGTTATCCTTGCGGGCAATCATCCGGAAACTTCATGAAAGGTAAATAATCCATCCCAGGTTCTAGTAAACATAATTTGTCAACTGAATAAGCATCTTTTTATGAGCATTCCTTTAGTGAACCGGAAGTGTAACCACTGGTTGCTATGGTAACAGAAAGGTTCACTCAATCAATTTCCTGCCACCATTGTGTGTGTATATTTATATATATATATATATATATATATATATATAAATATATATATATATATATATATATATATATATACAGGATCTTCTCAAAAAATTTGCATATTGTGATAAAGTTCATTATTTTCTGTAATGTACTGATAAACATTAGACTTTCATATATTTTAGATTCAAATACACACAACTGAAGTAGTTCAAGCCATTTATTGTTTTGTTTTAATATTGATGGTTTTGGCATACAGCTCATGAAAACCCAAAATTCCTATCTCAAAAAATTAGCATATTTCATCCGACCAATAAAAGAAAAGTGTTTTTAAAACAAAAAAAAGTCAACCTTCAAATAATTATGTTCAGTTATGCACTCAATACTTGGTCGGGAATCCTTTTGCAGAAATGACTGCTTCAATGCAGTGTGGCATGGAGGCAATCAGCCCGTGTCACTGCTCAGGTGTTATGGAGGCCCAGGATGCTTCAATAGCAGCCTTAAGCTCATCCAG
Source organism: Hyperolius riggenbachi (assembly GCF_040937935.1). Taxonomy (NCBI): domain Eukaryota; kingdom Metazoa; phylum Chordata; class Amphibia; order Anura; family Hyperoliidae; genus Hyperolius; species Hyperolius riggenbachi. Next base: position 137,300,567 of record NC_090646.1, on the reverse strand, counting down.
AGTGTTGGGTCTTGCGTCTCTCAACTTTCTCTTCACAATATCCCACACATTCTCTATGGTGTTCAGGTCAGGAGAGCTGGCAGGCCAATTGAGCACAGTAATACCATGGTCAGTAAACCATTTACCAGTGGTTTTGGCACTGTGAGCAGGTGCCAGGTCGTGCTGAAAAATGAAATCTTCATCTCCATAAAGCTTTTCAGCAGATGGAAGCATGAAGTGCTCCAAAATCTCCTGATAGCTAGCTGCATTGACCCTGCCCTTGATAAAACACAGTGGACCAACACCAGCAGCTGACATGGCACCCCAGACCATCACTGACTGTGGGTACTTGACACTGGACTTCAGGCATTTGGGCATTTCCCTCTCCCCAATCTTCCTCCAGACTCTGGCACCTTGATTTCTGAATGACATGTAAAAGTTGCTTTCATCCGAAAAAAAGTACTTTGGACCACTGAGCAACAGTCCAGTGCTGCTTCTCTGTAGCCCAGGTCAGGCGCTTCTGCCGCTGTTTCTGGTTCAAAAGTGGGTTCATGCTTCCATCTGCTGAAAAGCTTTATGGAGATGATTTCATTTTTCAGCACGACCTGGCACCTGCTCACAGTGCCAAAACCACTGGTAAATGGTTTACTGACCATGGTATTACTGTGCTCAATTGGGCTGCCAACTCTCCTAGACTGAACCCCATAGATAATCTGTGGGATATTGTGAAGAGAAAGTTAAGAGATGCAAGATCCAACACTCTGGATGAGCTTAAGGCCGCTATCGAAGCATCCTGGGCCTCCATAACACCTGAGCAGTGCCACAGGCTGATTGCCTCCATGCCAAACCGCATTGAAGCAGTCATTTCTGCAAAAGCATTCCCGGCCAAGTATTGAGTGCATAACTGAACATAATTATTTGAAGGTTGACTTTTTTTGTTTTAAAAACACTTTTCTTTTATTGATCGGATGAAATATGCTAATTTTTTGAGATAGGAATTTTGGGTTTTCATGAGCTGCATGCCAAAATCATCAATATTAAAACAATAAAAGGCTTGAACTACTTCAGTTGTGTGTATTTGAATCTAAAATACATGAAAGTCTAATGTTTATCAGGTCATTACAGAAAATAATGAACTTTATCACAATATGCTAATTTTTTGAGAAGATCCTGTATATATATATCCACGTGTGCACAGCAGTGACTCACTTGACAAATGCGTGGATACGCCGAAACGTGTGGTGAGGTCACTGCACACGTTGACCAGAGGGAAGGCTCCCATTGTACACCGTCATCCAGGACAATCGTCACCGCTGGCCACAGAGGAGGAACAGGTTGCCACTCATGGTCATTTGTTTGGGTTCTTACCCAAGATATGCATGTTTTCAGTACTGTTGAGTAAGTGTTTTTAATCATTGCATGTTTTTTATTAAAAAGTTTTAATATACTATGGAGCGCTCCTCCTTCTTCCCTTCTTTTTTGTTACTATAGTCATACCCTTCAACCGGGGTAGAGGAGCCGCTCGTTTCTGTATTAACCAACTGCCAATGCTGTGCTTGATTAGTGCAAGATTGCACATCACTTTTTTTCCTGTTGGATCAGTTTCTATAATAAACTGTAGACTGTTATCGTGATAGGTGTGTGTGTGTGTGTGTGTGTGTGTGTGTGTGTGTGTGTGTGTGTGTGTGTGTGTGTGTGTGCGTGTGTGCGTGTGCGTGTGCGTGTTTGCACATGTGCGTGTGTGTGCATGCGAGCGTGTGTGTGTGTGCGTGCGTGTGTGTGTGTGCGTGCGTGCGTGCGTGTGTGATATAAACAGATCACAAGGCAGCCTATAGATATGGTATGTCTCAAGTCATTGTAGTGTTCAATATTGAAGTTCTACAGCTACATATATTCTCTCTGATCTGTTCTATACCTTTTGATGTGGAAGACTGTCTTGATCTCATTTTTACAGTTGATGCCTTTCTATTATTTATTTGCATTATTAGTATTTCTGAAGTATCAATCCACAGAATCGACTGTAATGAGCACACATACATTTTATGGTCATATAGTCTTGATGTTTGTATGTCCTCTTAACTATTATTTAGTAGCATTTGGAAGATGTTGGCATAAAATGAAGTGATGTTTGTCGACAGCCGTGTAAATTATAGTTCATTCTGTGCTGATTTATAATTTCATGTGTTATTTCAATGTTCTAGTTTGAACATTTACACCCAGCATCTGTTTTTTGCTGCAGGTATGCGCCCTCCAGAAATGTAGTTAAACATGAATTTAATAGCTGTGATCCCCTGTCATTTTTTGATTGACATTTTGAAAGTGTACACTTAACAGACACAGTAAAGTGTTTTTATTTATTTATTTACTTTTTTTTGTTTAAGAATGCAGTAAGATACATAGAAGCATTCTAAAATCTCCAAATCTCCAAGTATGAGGCTGTCATAGGAAGGGAGCACACGATCATGTAGACTACACTAGGGAAGGGAGGACCCTGCCAAAGGCTTACAATCTATAGGGGGAAGGTAGACTAGCAGTTACGTTAGTTATGAGGATAACAGAGTAATTTGGAGAAATGGCTATAAAAAAGACATGTACAGTAGAGTCTGCATTATCGATTGGCTAATGCCAGATAAGTGTGCTTTCTGGTTGCTTGAGAATGTTAAAAATAGGCCTTGCTAATACAAAAATATACTTCGCTCCTATATACATACCATGAACTCTATTATGTTAATGTTAAAATTCAGTAATTGAAAATATGTTAACCTTGGGAGAGCGGTGGAACTCAGTCTTTAAGCACAGCAGAGCCCAAAAACAGCCTAAGAAGTTGGCTTTCACCGCTGTGAGTACTGCCAGCAATATGTGCTGGTTGGTTGAGACTGCTGGTTATTTGAGCTACTAATGAATGGCACTCTTCTGTATTCATATATGTTTTGAGTTAAAGAAAAACATGCAATCAGTCACAGGGCACAGGATGCCTGCGGGGGACCATTAGAAGCCCCAAGTAGGTTCAACTCTTTTTTTCCTCTTTACCCCCCTTACAGCATTCCTTTAAGCAAAATAAAAGTTGGCCTTCTTAAAACAGAAGGAACTTTACTGTAGTCCTATTCATTGTGTTTTATAATTTTTTTTTGAGGCATATCTATTTCTTGCATGGTCACTGAAATGCAGTATTCATCATTGCAAATCTTTCTTATTTATTTTATTTGCTGTTAATCAAGAATACAAATACAGTATAGCAGTCTTTCCCCAATTACAGAAATGGGATCGTATTTATTTGTATGCTGCTAGTCTAATGTCAAATATGCTGGTACTCTCAGCATACTGTTTTTGCTATAGTGAGATACGTTTATTTACAAATTGTGGTAGTATTTTCTTTTCTCTACTCTGACCCAGATCATTCATTCTAGTCCCTCTTCGAATCAAGTTACAAGAATGCATTTCTTTACTTATATGTAAATCTTATATTGTGTCTAAAGCTGAGCAGAACGTTCAGAAAAAGCCTTATCAGTCTGCCAACACCCGTGCTACTGTCAGCAGAACGTCCGCCCAGCTGGAGGGTCTGGCGGACCCGTCGTTTGTGGAAGTATGGTGTGTGTGTACAATTCTCTTTACTCCTTATTTCCCTTGAGTCATAAGTCATCAGTCTACGTATGTCAGGGATGTTCAACTCCAGTCTTCACACATTTTGCCACAGCTCAAATTAATTGATAGGAGTAAATCAGGAAAGGTCCTGTCTATCAAGTAGTACACATATCTCCATTTCTCAGTCCATCCTAAACACTGGCATGGATATTGCCCTCAGATACTGGAGTTGCAAATCCCTCCCTGGTTTATGTACAATTAAACTGGGAGTATGACAAAATAGTGGGAGAGAGGAGAATTAAAGAAATCTTAGGATGCTACCACACAGACTGATGGTGCAAACGCATCCACTATCAGTGTTACCCATAACACTATTGATTTGTTGATAAGCAACACGGTGGGGAAAGAGTACTAGACATGTTGCTCAGGTATAGCCAAGCTGTATGTATTGTTACTGGAGATGTATTGTTATTTGAGGGTGGAGGAGGGAAGATGGGGTGTGCATGATAAAACTGCTTCCAGTGGATTGGGTAACCTTAAAGAAAACCTGTACTGAAAATTAAAAGTCAAAATAAACATACACAAGTCATACTTACCTTCCATGTAGTGTACTCCTTAGTGTCTTTCTCCTGTCCCGCGTCCTGTTTGTCCACTGTGATCAAGGGAATTTTCTGTCCTTCATTTTGAAAATGGTCATTACCCCATAACAGCTTTCTGGTCAGCACACAGTTAAACTGTAACATCGCCCATTTGAGCCATAGGGAAACATGGACATTACCTGGTACATCAGTTTTCCTCTCAGCTGTAACTAACAGAAACTGATATTTTACTGACAGCAACTGATATATTTCAGATCTGACAAAATATTGTCAGAACTGGAAGGGATTATTGTCAGAAGGAAATGGTGAGCTTCTGAGAGGAACTGATGGCAAGGTAACTATGTAATGTTCATTTGAAGTTACCTCATGTGTTTATTTTAAATATTTTTACTCAGTACAGGTTCTCTTTAAGAACAATGCTCTTGTACAGTTTGAACAGTTTTTTGTTTTTATTCAATTTGCACTTTTCATTTGCTGTTAACCAAATGATGTTCTAGAGCTTATTTAGTTACAATTTTGTTGTCATTCCAATAGTTTGCAATTGATTGAAAACATCATCTGGTGATAAAATGACACTGTAAAATTGCGTGTCCCTTTTTTTATTACTCATTTCTCTTTGTATTTAAGATTACTAAAACAAGTACATTATTACCTCCAACAATGGAATGTGACATTATTTGTGCCCTTTGACACTCTATTCTGTTAATACTATTAAAATGAAAACATGAACACATTTCTTTAAATTGTGTTTCCAGAAGACAACTATGTTCAGATATACAAGTTTACTTCTTACAGACTTCCACAGAAAATGCATTTTCCATAGCTCCTAGTGGAAAATTCATATGCAATTCTGCCTAATGTGTTCCAACCCTGAATCAAAAGGAGAAGGGACTTCCCATTAGACATGAGCATTAGCTTCGACTTGGTAAGGTGATCGGGAGGCTACGATGCCCGCAATGCCTGGCATGCAGCACAAATGTCAGGTAAATGGTTGCTGGCTCCTGTGCTCCCCGAATTTAAGACATGCTCTGAAAGTAAGCCCTAGTAAATATTTTGAGTAGTCTTGAAATATAAGACCTACTCCTAAAATAAGTCCTAGTAACATTTGCCTGCATCCCTCTAAAAGAAGTCCCAAGCGGCAGACCTGTTCTCCACGCCCCCCCCCCCCCCTGCCCGCCCGCAGCCTCGCTTTACCTCCCGGCTGCTAGTGCTCCTGGCCCCGTCCCGCAGAGAATCCACATCCTCCTGTTAATTGCCGGCATCATTACACACCGCAGATCAGCGGTGATGTCTGGTAAAGGCAGCTAATGTATCCAATAAGAGCGCTGCCCTATACAGGAAGTGATCTTTGTTTACTTCCTGTATAGGGCAGCGCTCTTATTGGATACATTAGCTGCCTTTACCAGATGTCACCGCTAATCTGCGGTGTGTAATGATGCCGGCAATAAACAGGAGGATGTGGATTCTCTGCGGGACGGAGCCAGGAGCACTAGCAGCCAGGAGGTAAAGCGAGGCTGCGGGCGGGAGAGGGGTTGATCGGGGGGGTTAAGGGAAGAAAAGGTCTGCCATTTAGGACTGCTTTTAGGAGGATCTGGACTTTCTGCAAGAGGGGGCCAGGACTGGGAACAGTGAAAGTTGTAAAGCGGGGGGGAGGGGGGGGGCGGATGCAGGGGAGAGCAGGTTTGCTGCTTAGGGGGATCTGCAATTCTGACAGCCACAGGGAGCAGAGAGGGGGAATCTGCCTATATACACTAAAGGTGATGGCTACCCCCCGAAAATATAAGACCTCCCCTAGCACATTTTTTGAAGGGGAAATTAATATAAGACAGTGTTTTATTTTCGGGGAAACACGGTAGATGTCAGGTAACTGTGAACGTGTGCACATCTCCCAAGGAAGCAGGCAGCAGTGCTGTGCTGCTGATGCACAGCAGCACAGCACAAAACCTTGCCTCTTGTCACGTGACACCATCACATGCACAAATAGCTATTATTCGCCTGAGTAATGCTCTTAACACGCAGCCATCATGAGTGAAGCTTTGCCAGTGAATGAAGGATTGCCAGTAATACTCATGTAAAGGCCTGCAAGTTACTTATCACCTAGAATAGGATACAGCCCTGTGTCTGTTGCATTCAGTTGCTACAGACAATATCATTGAATGCAGCACAATGCAATTATATTCCCACAGTGCTTTCACATTTAATGCAGTACAACGGCTTCTGATGGAGTAACACACAGCATGCTGTGTTTGTATTGAGCAACATGCACATTTACAGTGGTATTGAAACTTACTTTCATTGCACTGTGTGCTTCCCTGTATAGTTGTACCTCATGTCTAATGCGTGGTGTCTGAGGTGACTTTTCGGCACATTGCAATGGTGAAGCAATGTAACCTGCACAGTGAGACCCCTAGGCTGGCTTCACACTGCAAATTGGCAGCAGCGGTGCGGCACACGCACTGCACCACCAAAAGCAGGCCTTCAGGGATTACCTCATTAGTACGTGGTAATCCATGTCTGGCATCTAGAGATGTCCCGAACAGTTTGCATGCGAACTTAGTCGCGGCCAAACACAAACTTTATGGCTGTTCGACCCGCCCCCTATACTACATCATTGGGCTAAACTTTGACCCTCTACATCACAGTCAGCAGACACAGGGCAACCAATCAGGCTGCACTCTCTCCTAGAGCCCCTCCCCCTATGTAAGGCAGCAGGGTCGGCCATGTTCTCACTCTGTGTGTTGCAGTATTAGTGAGAGAAGGGAGACATTGGAGAGATAGGGAAAGCGATAGTTAGGAGGTCTGTTAGCTTGCTCTTTGCTGATATTTGTTGCTGAAAAGCACCACCAAAACAGCTCTTTTGAGAACTAATGTTCTTGCGATGTGTTTTTTTTTTTTGTGTGTGTGTGGCCCACTGACACTTGCATATACAGACCTGTCTGTCGCAGCTGGTTCTTGCTAATTTCTATACTGTGCCAAGCCCAGCACATTTAGTGCCTACCTTTTCACTGCACCGGTGTGTGTGACAGCTGAACATTGTATTGTAATACCAGTCACTGTATACCTTTCACTGCACCTGTGTGACAGCACGCAGTTTTATATACCAGTCACTGCATACCTGTTCATTGCACCTGTGTGTGTGACAGCTGCATATTGTATTGTAATACCAGTCACTGCATACCTGTTCACTGCACCTGTGTGACTGCACGCAGTTTTATATACCAGTCACTGCATACCTGTTCACTGCACCTGTGTGACTGCACATTATATTAGTCAAGTCAGTGCATACCTTTCACTTCATCCCTCCCCAATATGGACAAAACAACAGGCAGAGGCAGAGCCAGAAGCAGGCCACCTGGTAGGTCTGTTCGAGGCAGTGCTGTTGTGATTTTGTGCAGCCTTTGACCAAAGTACAGTGTTCAGAAGAAGGCACGTGCCATCATCCCACAATGTTGTCAGGACGTAGTTGACTATTTAACACAGAACACCTCATCTTCCTCAGCTTCCGCACGGAAGCGTGACATATCTTCCTCCTCCTGCTCTGATTCTGGCACCCCACTTAACACTCCGTCGGGAGCCATCACCAAAGTGCCATCATCCCAGGGCTCAGTGGTGTGGACATTTTTTTGTGTGTCTGCCTCAGATGAGAGCAATGCCATCTATACTCTCTGCCACCGATAATTGAGCCATGGAAACACCAAGACCCGCATAGGGACAACTACCTTATGAAGGCACATGATTACAAAGCACAAACTGCAATGGAATGACCACCTGGGGAAAAGCAGCACACAAAAGCAAAGCCACACACCACTGTGTAAGATACCATCACACAATTAATTCTCAAAAAAGGCAATACCCAAAATGTACCGTGATGTTGAAAGGCAAGTGGTGTCATCTCTGGCACACAGTGTCTGGTCAAGGGTACATCTGACCATGGATGCCTGGTCTTCAAAGCACGGTCAGGCCTGCCCAAAGACTGTCAGTCCCCACACACAGCATCTTTGCCTGCATGTCGTGTGACTGCCTGCCCCAAGACTAAGTCGGTCCCCACACAGCATCTCGGCCTGCAGGCCGTTTGACTGCCTTCTCCGCCACCACCAACAGGGTCCAGGACTCCAGGTGGATTCCTGAATTTTTAAGGCTGCTGCTAGCAGTGGACGCTAACAACAATAATAATTTTTCTGGTGCATGTACATGCCTGCCTATTAATTTTTCTGGCTGCACTGCGGCTGCAACAACAAAACAAAAGGCATGTACATGTGTCAATTCCCCTTCGTGATTGTTACCTTGCTGCAGTGAAGGGGCTTGCATATCACAATGAAGCAATGACCGGCTATATGAGTGTGTTGGGGCAAAACTGACCCAAGAAGATAATAAGGTCATTGCTTCATTGTGGACAGACAAAATTTGATCAGCTAGACCAGGCATGGCCAAACTTGGCCCTCCAGCTGTTAAGGAACTACAAGTCCCACAATGCATTGCAGGAGTCTGAAAGCCACAGTCATGACTCATAAAGGCAAATGCATTGTGGGACTTGTAGTTCCATAACAGCTGGGGGGCTGAGTTTGCCCATGCCTGAGCTAGACACTAAGTCACTGTTGTTCTGTCATTGAGCTACCTCAGCCCGACCATATGGGCTTGAAAACCACCATCGCCTACACTCTCGCCATGGTGCGCACTAGTCCAGCACGGCCATCACTACACAAACAGCTGTTTGCGGTGCATTACACAGTGAGTTTGGTCCGTCAGTGTGAAGCAGTACACTAATTACACTACCTGATCCATGTATAGTACACACGCAAGATGTCTTCAAGCACTTTAGGCCTCCAATTTAGGAAAGCAATGTGATTTCTGCCCTCAAATCTGTAATTTTCCGTGGGACTTTTGACATGTATCCCACTCCGCCATGCCCCCCTCCAGGTGTTAGACCTCTTGAAACATCTTTTCCATCACTTTTGTGGCCACAATTAGTGTTTGTAGTTTTTCAAGGTTGCCTGCCCATTGAAGTGTATTGCGATTCACATGACTCGCCGGTTCGCAAACTTTTTTGCAGGTTCGCGAACAAAAAAATGCAGGTTCACGCCATCTCTACTGGCATCACTTCCTGTTGGGCAATAAATGATGTGCGCGGAAGTGCATTTCTAAAATATGCTTCAGCGCATGCATGACACTAAAAACTGTGGCAGGGGACCATAGACTTACGTGACTTCTGGTCCTACGCAGGTCGCCGTAGGAGCCGCGTGGCAAGGTAAGTTTGGATGCGCGTTGGATAGGGCACTTCCAGCACAGCATACCACAACAAGGGGAATGTGAACTTACCCATAGACTTTCATTGCCTTGGGGCATGGTGCAGTAAATGTACCCTATCACCATATATATAACAGGATGACTTGATTTATTCCTCTATGCTAGGATCACCAACCATAATTAGCATAAACTTGCAATCTGCAGCTGCTTTCACTTTGATGGAGTCATAGATCAGCAGTTACTATTAGACTGTTCAATAGAAAAAGATGCTACCATTCAGTTCAGTTGCAGACATACATTGCCACTTATCCTATTTAAAAATCCAAATAAACTTTATGGATTTCCTAAAATGTATTTTTAATTACTTGATTATGAACTAAAGGCCCTGAAAAAATAATCTTTTCATCTAAATGTGGTAAAATGCAGTCTGACATAATATATCTCCCAGAGTGTTTAAGCCCCACTGCTCCACAATTCAGTATTTTAAAGAGAAAATTATATTCAAAATGCATGTATTAGTGCAGAACAAATTCTTTTCAATCAAGCAGTCTGTATGCAATGAAATGTTAAAGTTAGTGACTAAAACGTATCTGTTCATTGAGCCATTCCTTGGTAAGTTGTAGAAAATTCAAGGGATTGGTTCAGTAACCTGTGAAGTCTGTGGCTCAAGTAATTACAGCGTTTCAGGCTTAATGACTTCAATAAAATAACATTTGAAGTATAATGCAAGTAATATCAAAATGCATTCACTTGTGTCTAGATGCTTTTATAATTATAATTTTGAAGTAATTTCTATTATATGATGAAGGTTAGAAGGTGAATTGGAATACAGCGTTCTACCATGGGAATAGCGAGATATTATAAACCGTAGAAGTTGGAAAATGACTGTCTGTGCGCAATAATGATGATTTTCAGACATCTTCTTTGCGTTGTAAATTGTATCTATTTTTGTATGATAATAACTTAGTGTATTGCCATGTAGATTTATAGCGCAAGTGAAATCTCAGCTACAGCTTGCTCTGTATTGTAGGAAAGTGTCATAAAATTATACATATACATTTAGACATCTACATGTAAGTTCTTGAACAATTTGAAAGTCATGAAAATCCACAGTATGTGGCAAAAATCCAGAGGGGTTTTCAACTTTTGGCTAAGGCCCCTTTCACCCTGGCGCTGTTTTGCCACAGGGTAACACTAAACCAATGTAAGTCTCTGGGGCATTTCATACCTGGTGCAGTGTGATGTGATGCACTGCTTATTGATGCGATGCATCTCCAATTTGATGTGCGGGCAACCAGAGCTGGGACAATGTCCTTCAGCACCCAAGGCTGAGACACCAAAGTGCGCCCCTCCATCCCTCCCACCCCAGCCGTCACACACTGATTGCTATTAGACTAAGACTGCCACAGGGCCCACAACCTCCCCAACACCTTAATATCTAGTTCTCTGGCCTGCAGTCACTGCTATGTATCCCCTTTTCTTATTTCTTTCTGCTTCAAACACAATTAGGAATCACAGCTGAATGAATTGTGCGCCCCCTCCTACACTGCGCCCTGAGGCTGGAGCCTCTCCAGCCTATGCCTCGGTCCAGCCCTGCGGGCAACAACGCATTAGGGGCCAGCATGCCCGGTGATGTGCCACGACCGGAAGTCATGTAAGTCTATGGGACGTAGCTTTTTAAAATTGTTCGGCATTCGCGTTGCCATGCATGCGAGGAAGCGTATTTTTTTCAATACACTTCTGCACAATTCTAATTTCCTCCACAGGAAGTGAGCACTAGAGAGCCTTACTTCCTGTTTGGCCTGCAGCCAGAAGGCAGATTACTATGCCATCTCCGAAGGCTATTTTTAGCATTGCGGTGTGATGGGCTCATCGCAGCACAGCTATAGAGCTGGTTAGTAGTCTGAGTATCCAGTAGTGCTGGATGGTTTAAATTGCCTTTGGCAAAAAAAAAAAAAATAATTATATTATTCAGTATATATATATATATATATATATATATATATATATATATATATATATATATATATATATATATATATATATATATATATATATATATTTTTACAGACCAACTGTTCTCATGATGGGTACAGCCTTGATGGGGCACGTACATCAATGCAACACCCTGGACAGTGTGCATTTGCCAATCAAATCTGCATTTATATCAGGAAAGCCTGACTTAGAGAGTTAAAAAAAGGCATATAGACCTCTAAATAAAAGTATGAAAGTGCTAAATGGTGGGCACTTTAAGCCAGTGGAAGCATGCCTCACTGATGGAATAGACATGTTGGTCCTGGTCAAAGCCTGTTTTTGTTTACAAGACTAGAGACTGATGAAAATTTTTTGTACACTGTATATACAGATCTCTAGATTGAAAGCCTTCGGGCAGGGTTCTCCTCCTTATGTCTCCTACCTGTTCACGCACCTCTATTACCATACACCCATCCTATGGATCTGAGTGAACTCTACTTGCCTAATCATCCATCCAGTGACTGACTAAGCATTACCATGTACTCATACTGTGCTGCGTGATCTGGTTTTTCTTGTATTCCTGTATTGTCTTATCGCTGTATGTCACCTCTAAATATTGTCTGTATTCTCATTGTACAGTAATATGCTTTATAAATACAATAAATAAATAATAAATAAAATAATAATACAGATGCATTTATACATTTATACATGCTGTAAGGGTTAAGGGTTCTGACAATTAGACTCTTGCTGGCCTTCATTCCTGCTGTTTAAAATTGCAGAGTTTCTGAGCATGAGTAATGATCTATTGAGATTTCTCTTCATTTCTTGATCCTTTTCTGCTGTCAAAAGTGCTTCTCACAGTCATACAAATGTTTTATGACCTCCTATCAGATATCAAAGCGAGAATAACCAGCAATATCTGCAGTTGTACTGAGTTTGACTGCAGTGAGACTGAAATTTAAAGCAATGGGTTATTAACTCTTACAATCTTATTTCTCAGTATATTGATATATGCTTTTTACACAGGTTTTCTATCAAGGACCACTATCTTGAAAAATGTTACAATTTAAAATTCATGAGTACGCATATGTACAAAATGTGCATTTGTTTCAGAGTAAAACATACTATACATTTCTGTCACTTGCAGTTGGTTGTAAAAATATGGTAGGTTTGGGACCAGCTCCCCATAGGGGATTGTCAGGGTTTACTTTATTTTCAAAAACACTGAACGGTTGTTGCTATGTCCAAATGCCAAATTAGTATGCAAATCAGGTGAGTAGGAATCTGATCAGCATTGTAGAGATCCTATCTAGGGAGTGATTTTGTAAAGAATAAAGAGAATACCTAGAATCCCTCATGAGGAGAATGGACTAGTCCAAAACCTGTCAGATTTTAGCTGCCTACTGTAAGTAATTGCGACATAGGAGAAAAGTTATGCATAGTACTCGGGGAGAAATGTGCTTTTTATAAGTATGCGCTCACATGTATTTTAAATCTTACAATTTTTTCACGATAGTGGTCATTAAAGTAAAGTACACTGTACTATACTTTGCACACCACATAAACACGCCAGAAAAAAGCCTAAGCTTTTATGAGTTGTTGATTCTATTGTTAGGAAAACAGCAATGGCTTTTAGTTATGTGAACAATGTTGAACATATTTCTGATTGCTTTAAAACACTTACCTTACAACCCTTTTGATTCTGTTTTAGATAGAGTAGTTCTATTCATTTTCCATTATTGCTGTTTTTAAAGTCCCTTTGTGGTTTACAATATGTCTTTTTTTAATATCAAATATTTTTTTTCAGCTACTGCCAGCATAACAATGCTGAAAAGGTACAATGTGAACAGTCTGAAATCCAGGCTAAAATTCAGTAGTCATTTTTATCCAATTTTTTTTGTCCCTTACATGCTGAATGTTTGATTGCGCTATAAGCAGCCTCCTCTCTTTCTGCCCTGACTTGATAGCTGTTTGCATAAATTCATTTTGAAGCAAATTATAGCATTGCATTTTTTGATTCATTTTGGGGTATTAGCTATTGTCCAAATAATTTTCTTTACAATCAATGGGCTATTAATGCTTTTTGCGTGCAATTTTCTTTATTAACTGCATTAGGTTCACATATTTTCCCACATGCAGACACACATAGGCCCTTATTTAATTCACTTTTTCCTAGGAAAAATTTTTTTATTGTCTGTTTAAAATAACTCTTCAGTTCTCTGTAACTGAAAAGGTACGAAAATGTATGTGAAAATGTACTGTCAAAATTATTCTGAGTATTTTTTAGGCCTACAATGGAGGCAGTTACAATGTTGTACATTACATCAGTTGACATGACACATTTGATATTAAAAATGTTTGAGGATGGCATACAAATTTGAACCTCTTGAGAACCACAGGCTTACACCCCCCTAGTGACCAGGTGATTTTTTACAATTCAGCACTCAGCAGCTCGAACAGTTTATTACTTGGTCATTCAACTTAGCTACCAAATTAATCTTACCTCCTTGTCTGCCCACCAACAGAGCTTTCGTTGGTGGTATTTGATTGCTACTGCAATTTTTTTAAATTATTATTTTTTTTTATAAATTAGGCTAGTTTTTTTATTCTTCCCACCTTTCCTCCCTCCCCTCGAGATCCAATCACTATGATTGCCTCTCATAGGCATCAGCCTATGAGAGGGATTAGATTGCGTGCCACTCCTGGGGACAGCTGAGTGAAAGAGTTGCCCCCTGTACAGCACTGTGCTAGATTGCATCGCTGTACAAATGAAAAGAGCAATTATTTTTTTTAACAGCATGCTGGCTCTGATCGTGGCTGGAAGGCTGATCACGGATCCCTGCTCTGTGCTTCATCAGGAAACAGGCGTGCACACATTCCCTGCTGATCCCCTCCTTAAGGACCTGATGCCAATTGGTGTTAGGCGGCCCTGGGGGAGCCACTCTGCTACTGCCCATAGGTGTTAAGCAGTCACAGAGCAGTTAAAAGTGTAACACATACATTTGGAATAACACATTTTCAAGCCTCTCTGAGGACTGGCATTCTTTTACATTGAGCAGGAAGGATGGTGTAAATACAGAATTAAATTGTTGGCAACATGGCACGTTCAGTTGAAATATGTGAAATTTTGAAATTTTAGATCACATTCAAAATATAATAGATAAAATTGTAATGACACGCAATTCTGGTCTCTGCAAAAGTGGCTGCAAAAAAATTGTTTAGGTAGGTAACTGCGGCAGACATACTTGATCTTTATTTGAAAACCCTAAAAGCTACATGGGATTTTACTGGGATTTTACAAGCATTTACTGTATGCTTGCAAAAATAATTAAATACATAATTTTTGTTGAATATTTTGCCCTTGCTCCACCTCAACTGTGCCACTGTCTGGGTTTCGGTACACTTTGTACTCCTTTTTTTAAAAACAATTGTGGCTGCAGAGATGCCATGAAGGTTTCAGAAGTTCGTCTGGCATTAAAGTCAATGCGCTTACCACCAACAATTAGTTCGCAATCGTTCATGGTAACATTTGTGAATGCAAAATGGCGATGTTCGGCCATCCCTGTTAAAGTGTAGCTGTAGATATAGAGTACTATGATCTGAATTTCTCTTTCAGCTTCCTTTATACCTCCTTAAAACCTGGTACTTGAGCAACACTGTATATGTGCAAGTGAAAAGTAATAAAAATTATTTCATTTCTATGCCGTTACCGTAATTTTTCTTTACAACTAGTCAAATAGAAGGAAAATTGAACTAACTTCAATCATTTTTATAAATAATCTAACTGACAGATCTGCATTTCTGCTAATATGTTATGATATACACCTGTTGTGACCCAACATTGACAAAAAGAAATCTAGAATATTGATGAAGTGCAGCGAACAATTATATAAATAAAAACGTATAGGAATTCTTCTTTAATGTATTGAAGTATTAGTGTTACCCTAAGGGTAATATTATTGTACATAACTCTGAAACAGCAAAGTCCCCTTGATCGTTTGCATGCATGATGCAGAAGAGAAAGTGTTACATTACCTGGAGTTATTATAGAATTTTCTTTAAAACTGTTTCATTGATTGAATAAAACTGTAATGGAAAGGATTCTACTTGCTTATAGAATGTGTGTAATCCATCTTTGGCAAATGCTTGCTTTCAACACTGTTTTATTGACTGGGCATAAATAGGCATACAGCTGGAAAATTGCATACCTTCCCACCAGCATGATGATTTCTCATGCAATGCATTTAAGTATTGTGTCTGCTGTAATAAAAAATGAACAAGGCATGAACTCGTGACATATATATGAAGCCCTTCTACAGGTAATGTTATTATTCATACTCCAAGAATATGCTTTCGCGTATCATTTACAGTGGGTTATAGGCCTTATATGGTCTAAAAGTGCAAGAAAATCAAGATATAATGGCATCTCTAAAATTGCATTTAAGTGCAGCTTTATGTTTATTTTAACATTATTCTCTTTATTCAATTTACTTAGTTTTACTTTGACTCTTCCTAAGGGCCTGTTCACACTTATAATCGCAAAACGCCGGCGATTCTTGACACACACACACACACACACACAAACACACACACACACACACAAACACACACACACACACACACACACACACACACACACACACACACACACACACACACACACACACACACACACACACACACACACACACACACACACACACACACACTGTTTCCCAGCATGCCGCTATTCTGCACTGTGTGTCCTAATTTTCAAGTGCCCCTAAACTGTGTACTATCTATCCAATTCCCTAAAAACTTGTTCCAGCTTTGCAGTTTCACCAAATTGTGTCTGGAGTTAAGCATGACAGTAGAGTTCAAATCTATATGAACTTACTTTGAAATGTTATTATTTGAAAAAGACCCCAGGACTAATATAATGTACACCGTGGGTTGCCCCATTACAGTATATACAGTAGGTCCTCAAGGGTAAGAAGAATAATGTTTGCAAAGCAAATGAAGATTAAGATTCTTTCAACTGCCTGTGCCTACCCTATGATTATTGTTCTTGAATTGCAGTGCTTTGTCAAGCTACAAGGGCTCATACCTTTGACAAAGTGTAATGATTCAAGTGAAATGCTTATACAGTAGGGCCTTTTGTTGTTTAGCGTTTAGTATCTGCCTCTTATATACTTTAAAGATAATGTTATGCAGAGAGAAACAGAATAGCAACTCTCTGTGTCCAAGCTGCACCTGACTCATACTGGCTTCAAAAGGCTACTAAGCCTCTAAAAGGCACACTACAGCTGCAGCAGGTGCTGAGAACTAATTAAATGCTCACTGTTTCATCTTAAAAAAACTTAATTGTTTGAAAGAGATATCAGTTCCACATATATTGCAATACATATTAACACGTTAGAGATAATCTAACTTAAGAAGGAAAATCCTCTTGAGTCAGGTGACCTAATTATAGCTGCTAAGCTCTAAAGTGCTCACTAGGGTGCGTGTGCAGAGGAATTGATCAGACACTGCCAGGGCATGTGAGATTCATGAAGCCTGTGTATGCTGCTGTCCAGACTGAGAACAAGCATGTTTTGGCTCATGGCGGAAAGCAGAGCCGGATTAAGGCTAAATGGGGCCCTAAGCAAAGTAACTGATTTGGGCCCCCCATCATGTTGTAATAGAATCAGAAGATGCAGCTGCACAGCAACACGCCGCACACACTGGGGCAGCCGAGCTACTGGTTGCTATGGGCAACAGCCCGCTTTCCTCTGTGGGTGCACAATGCAGGGAATAGCAGCGGCAAAATTCAGAGTGAGAGATGAATGGCTTGGACATTTGCACTCAGGGGCTAGGGCACCCCTGTAAAGAGGGCGCCAGATATCACAGCAGCAGCACTTTCCCCCTGCATCTCCAGCCTGGCAATAGCAGAAAGCTCTGGACACCGCCAAACCGGAAGCCGTTCCCCAGACAGAATTACATAACCACCCCCACCACCGAATAACCGATTTCCTCCCAAATTTGACAGCCAACATGCAGCCTCCATCCCAGTGAATACAATAGTCCAGCAGAGAAGGCAGCCACAGCGGGGGAGAATGACAGCACCAGATGACTCACATTCACCTATTGCGATCCAAGCAATAGAGGTCCCATCATCCGGAGCTCATCTGTCTCCTCTAGAGTGCTGCTGCTCTGTTACTTCTACTATTACTACTACCTACTTCCTGTCTGATCTGAGAATCAGGAAGTTCAGAGCAAGCGGCTGCACTGTAGAAGAGACAGATGGGTTTCAGATGATGGGATCTCTATCGCTTGGATCATGAATAGGTGAGTGAGCATTTGCCATCTGCTGCTATCATTCTTGCTGCAGCTGTGGTTCTCTGTGGGAAGGGAGGGAGGCGTGGGCAGCGGCAGAGCGCACAGTAGCAGGAGGGGGACCTAGGAGGAGAGCCTGGCTCTGAAGACAATCAGCAGCGCACGGCATCATTTGACAAGATAAGACAAGACAAATAACATTTATATTGCGCTTTTCTCCTGGCGGACTCAAAGTGCCAGAGCTGCAGCCACTAGGACGCGCTCTGTAGGCAGTAGCAGTGTTAGAGAGACTTGCCTAAGGTCTCCTACTGAATAGGTGCTGGCTTACTGAACAGGCAGAGCCAAGATTCGAACCCTGATCTCCTGTGTCAGAGGCAGAGCCCTTAAAGGGACTCCGAGCAGTGCCTGTGGGTATGCCTTTAAGCATATCCACAACTAATTAATTACATCCTCACACCTACCAGCATGATGTTTGTAATTATATCCCCTTGGGTTCCTTATATTTCATTGCATTGTGCTGAATCGAGCTGCCGACTTGAGAAAAGTCATCCTGTGTAATACAATGTACTGTAACTATGGAAAGATGCATATCATTTTGAAGCTCTCTTTCTCCTCTTTCCAATGATAGATAAACTGCCACCCTACGCCTTTTAGTTTTTGCTATTTTTGCGATCGAATTTGCTGTGGCCGCAATTTCGATCGCGAAAATATTGAAAACTAAAAGGCATAGGGCGACCATTTATATATCATTGGAAAGAGGAGAAAGAGAGCTTCAAAATGATATGCATCTTTCCATAGTTACTGCACTGCTGGTTTATGTGCTGATGGGGCCCCTTTGACTCTGAATGGGACCCCAAGCGACTGCTTTTGTTGCCTGGTCAGTAATCCGGCCCTGGCGGAAAGGTATAGCTGGCTGCAGACTGAAAAGTGAAGGTAGTTTTTTTTAATAAAGCTAAACTACTAAAAAGTTCAATGATGGTTTCTATTTTCTTTCTTAAAAGTATAAACACAAAAAAGTGCTTTGCTCTTAGAACATAATAGCTACCCAGAGCAAGGCAAGTCATTTCAGTGCACGCTCTTCCCCGCCACGCACTGTGCCTGACCCGGGCGTCACCATAGACATAATGTTATTATGTCTATGACTGCACAGCAGTGTAATTTGGGTGCCAGGATTGGCTGGACCCTGAAATTCTTCTCCCTCCGGTTTGGCATCCAGAGATGCCTGTTAGGACACATATGTGCATGTAGGTCACACTTCTAGATCCCAGGAAAATGTTATTGCATTACCAAACGAGAGACACAGAAAATTGTCCACTGGCAGGACCCAATGACTGCAAGAGATGTGTTCCACAACAGTTAAATAGGCATTATCTAAACAGCAAATTTTAAACATTTGGGTTTTTATTTTTGGGACTTTGATGACTTAGGCCCATATGTAGTTCACTTTTTTCACCTGAGTTTTTCCCTAGTTGATATTTTCATAACTTGTAAATAAAATGCATTTTTAATCACCAGCAAGCAAGAAAATACACAAAATAATTTTGATAGTACTTTTTTCACCTCCTTTTTGGTACTTTTTCAATTACAAAATGCTGAAAATCTATTTTAAAAAGATGTAGAAAAAATATCTCCTAGGAAAAAACTCAGGTGAAAAAGTGAATTGCATATGGCCTTTAACCACTTAAAGCGGATCCGAGATGAAAAACTCACTATAACAAGTAACTTGTATATATATCTTATCTAAAGTTTAGATAGTTTACACAGCAAATCTAGCTGCAAACCGCTTTAATAGATTTATGATTATTTACAATGACAGCAGCCATGTTGTTTGTAAACATTACACAGAGGCAGGCTTATCTGCATCTTGAGCAAAAAAAACCTAATCCCCCACCTCCTCCCTCCTCCCCTCTGCCTCTGAAATCTCTGGCTAGTAATACCTTCCCCTCCTCCTGCCCAGACTGAGCTCCCATGAGCCCTTGCTACTGTCTGAAAGTGCTTTGGCTCTCTGAAAACCTGTGGGCGTGGCTTGCTTAGTTTTTAGGGAATTAGAGTATTAAAACAAAAACAAAAAAGTATTTGGCATGAGGAATGCCCTATAAACAATAGGAAAGGAACACAATTATGCAATGAGTAAAAGTTTATCTCGAATCCACTTTAAGCCCAAAGGGTTGTTTATTTTTTGCACCTGAGCAACTTTCACCTCCCATTCATTTGCCAATAACTTTATCAGTACTCATCACAATGAATTGATCTATATCTTGTTTTTTTCCGCCACCAATTAGACTTTCTTTGAGTGATACATTTGGCTGAGAATTAATTTATTCTAAATCCATTTTAACAGGAATATTAAGAAAGAAATGGAAAAAAATCATTATTTCTCAGCTTTTGGCCATTATAGTTTGAAATTAATACATGCTACCATAATTAAAACCCATGTATTTTATTTGCCCATTTGTCCCGCTTATTACACCATTTACATTATGTCCCTATCAAAATGCATGGCGCCAATATTTTATTTGGAAATGAAGATGCATTTTTTCAATTTGCGTCCATCACTATTTACAAGCCCATAGTTTAAAAAAAATTATATTAATATACTTCTTTGACATGCTTATTTAAAAATTTCAGACCGTTAGGCAACTATTTATGGTTGTTTTTTTTATTGTAATTTTTTTTTCATTAAAAATGTTATTTGGGTATTTTTTGATGTGGGAGGTAAACAGCTAATTTTAAATGTTAAAAAATGTATTTATTTAATAAAAAGTGGATGTGGGTGTAGCTTTACTATTTGGCCACAAGATGGCCACAGTCAAAAAGTCCTGGGAGTGATCGATCTTGCTCCCAGGAACAAGAATGAAGACAGGGAACTTTTTGAACACAGACAAACCGCAGCGTCTGATGAGATGCTGTTGGCTTTTCTGCGGGGGGCTTCGATCAATGAAAGTGATCTATAATCAAGCGCGCACGGCCCACGGGAATGCACGCAGCCCAACTGAATGAGAATGTTCATCCAGTTGGGTTTAAGTGGTTAAAGAGAACTCGAGGTGGGTTTGTCAAACCATCTTAGGACACAGAGGCATGTTCTGTATACAATGACCTGCCTCTGTGTCCTTCCAGTGTGCCTCCAGCCCCCTCCCCCCCGGCAAAATGAAGGACCCTTCAATGGAGACTTATACCTCTCGTAAGAGGAAGAAGACATGCTCTAAACTACAAAAACTTACTGAGTTTTTCCCTCCAAAGAGTCAGTGGGCATTGTCATCAAGAAGCCAAGATGGCGCCGGCGGCGCGTCGCTTCTGACAAGCTGCCACTCAGAGAGGGGACCTGATTCACTACTTCAAGCAGACGAATTTACCGATAATCCGCTCTGATTTAACCCCCAGAGACCCAAATATAGAAAAAAACTTCAAAAAAATGTTTCAACCTTTCACATGTTGTTATAGGAGGCTTGTGATGCCTAAATCAGTGTTTTTTTTTATTTTGACATTTTAGTAACTTTTTGGGAGGATGTTGTAAAATTGCAACGCTGGGCTTGTAGAGTGGCAGAAGTTCAATAGTATCACTCACACTCTGAACACATGTAAGGAACAATTAAGTTATTTTTTACTTTACAGTTTATAAAGACCCACATAAGTTCATGTATATGCACAATAACAACAGTATAATAAAGAAAAAAATTAATTTTTATTATCAATTTAATACAAAAAATGAGTATCATATAAAAAAACCACTGGATCCAGACTATGGCCTCGATTCATCAAGTGTTACCGAACGCTTTCCGAATGCTTTATCGAGCATTCGGTAATTTAGCGCAAGCATGTAGCGGAAGTTAGTATTCATGAATGACATCGCAGGTCAATATCGTGCGTGCGGTAATTGTGCGGTAAATTTTCCGAAACTAGTATTCAAGAAGCAGAAAGGGGGCATGTCAGGGCGGTAAATTCCAAGTGCAGTATCGCCTGCACTGCCCTGTCGTTATTTATGTTTCTGCTGTCGGTGTATTTAACAGGAACCTGTACTGAGTAAAATTATTTAAAATAAGCACATGACGTAGCTGCAAATGAATATTACATCCTTACCTTTCCTCTCAGAAGCTCACTGTTTTCTTCTTATAGTGATCCCTTCCAGTTCTAACAAGATTGTCAGGACTGAAATATACCAGTTGCTGTCAGTTATATATCAGTTATATATCAGCTGCTGTCAGTTACAACTGAATGTGCAAGGTAATGTCCATGTTTCTCTATGGCTCAAGTGGGCAATATTACAGTTTAATAGTGTGCTGACCAGGAAGCTGTTATGGGGTAATGGCCTTTTGGCCCATGAATTTACTCTAAAGGCTCTATACAGTAGGTAGAGACATACATAAATTAAACAAATTAGCTAATTGCCAGCACCTAACCACAGGTATACAAAAACTCTAATTAAATTAGCTGTTAAAGAACAGGTGGTAACAGGGGATAACAGTTGATACAACAGGGCACAAAAAAAGGTTAGGAAGTCTGCAAGCAGGACCCTGTGATGTACAAATTGGGTGCCTGTTTACAGTGGATGCATCAAACAATGAAAAATGTCATCAATTACCATATGTATTGGCAGGTCTGAGGGCTGCAGGAGATAGGCATTTGTGGAAGTTCCAATGACTTTCCTGTCAGGCAGGAACAGCCAGGTTTGATATTAAGGCCTGGTGCACACCAAAAACCGATAGCAGATCCGCAAAACGCTAGCGGTTTTTGAAACGCTTTTTCTTATTTTTAGGAAGCGTTTCACCTATTGTTTTGCGTTTTTGGGTAGCGTTTTTGGTGTAGTAGATTTCATATATTGTTACAGTAAAGCTGTTACTGAACAGCTTCTGTAACAAAAACACCTGCAAAACCGCTCTGAACTGGCGTTTTTCAAAGCGGTTTGCGTGTTTCCTATACTTAACATTGGAGGCAGCAACGCCTCCGCAATCCAAAAAATTCCTCACCCCGGGAGTATGCGTTTCAGCAAAATGCCTCCCGCTCTGTGATCCACCCCATTGAAATACATTACCCACGCGTTTCCACAGCCGCAAGCGGCTGTAAAAACGCGAGAAAACCCGCTCGGTGTGCACCAGCCCTAATGCTGGGCATACACGGCTCGATGCCCCCTTATCAATCGAGCCGCTGATGGCTCGATTGATAATATCCGACGTGTCCGATCACCGTGGGGATCGATTCCGTGCTCGATACCCGCGGCCGGACAATAACGGCGAATCGAGCGGGAGATAAGAAGCGCCGGCGGGGACGAGTGGGAATCGATCCGACAAGCGGGGACGCAGCGGGAGTCGATCCGGCGGCTAATCGGCCGCCAGATCGACCCATGTATTCCCAGCATTAGTCCATTTTTCATGTTTCAACTTCACACTTTCCATTCCACAACTCTTATCAGGTAGACAAATTATTCAATTAGTCATGCAAACCCCTTCATCCTTGCCTCAAAGAAAACTATCACCTTCTCAAGTTTACTATGCAGACAAAATCTTGCTACCACTATGACCCACTGTTGTAAAATTACAACATAGAAATAACCATCTCCAAATCTCTCAATAGCAGTATATTTGATGATGTTACAAAATCTGCATGATCTACACATGTTAATTATCACAGAAAAAAATATTTCAAACTTTTTATTTACTTGAGTCTTGATGTATCCTGTCCAAAACAAGAAGATGATATACTCCAAAGCAGGCAACAGAGTTGTATGACTTCATGGCCAAATAAACAGACCTATTTATACATTCAATCATCCAATAGTGTTGCAGAACTGAACAATAGGTCCTATTAGTAATGTACATGAGGTTTTAAAAAGAAGAGAATGGGGGAGGGTTTTTTTTTTTAGCCTTAAATGTGATGTTGTAATATTACAACACTGGGTCTCTGCGTGTTAATCCAGACCAGGACGATCTAACATCCCCTGACTCCTCATCTCCGGCCTCACAGAGCCCTGCAAAAGGACGTTAAAAACTATCGGAGAAACCAAATAAGGTAGGCCGCATGCAAGCACAGGGGGGGCCTCCTCCAGAGGGAACCGATTGAACTCTTTCCAGTTACGGCGAGCAGCGCGGGGAAAAGGCGGGGAGCAGCGCTATACAGGAAGCGGGGGAGCGTTGATGAATGACAGGCAGAGGTGAATAGCAGGCTAGCAACAATCTATGTGTCGCTAGCCTGGCGCTTTTTTTAATGGGGGACAGCAGAGGCGGCGGGGGGGAGGGACTGGAGGCACGCTGGAAGGTCACAGAGGCAGGTCATTGTATACAGAACATGCCTCTGTGTCTTAATATGATTTGACAAGCCCACCTCGGGTTCTCTTTAATGTCTATCAACATTGAAAAACAATTAACAGCAAAGAGGAAAATGGTGTGTTTATTAAGCATCTAATTATGCACATAAATGAATGCATTATGTATAAATTACCTCACTCTGTAGGTAGGTGTTATAGTCCAGAGCATCTTATAGTCTGAAAAATATTATCATTTACTAATGTTAAAAAAGACAATAGTTGAGTCAATATTTTGAGCAGACTGTAAGGTATGAGTAGTACTTTGTTAAAGCACACCTACTCATACATGAACATAGTTTTACAATAACAATTTGATTTAAGATGTGTAGTTTATCAGCCTTCAGCACCGATCCTAGTGGAGTTGCCACCTTAAAGGGACTCCGAGCTCTGATTAAAAATATAATTAGAACTTACCCGGGGCTTTCTCCATCCCAGCCCTGGTCGGGACGTCCCACGCCGGCCTCCTGGCTCTTCTCCCGGCGGCTGTCCGCATAGCGCGGACAGGCCGGGCCCCCGGGTGACACTGGCGAGTGTCGGGCCTTCTCCTTCCGTATACGTCACGAATGACGTCACACGCCGGCCGCCGCGCGTCATGACGGCCGCCGGCGTGACAGCACCGCGCATGCGCGATTTAACCGCACATGCGCCGTGCTGTCACGCCGGCCTCCGTCATGACGCGCGGTGGCCGGCGTGTGACGTCATTCGTGACGTATAGGGAAGGAGAAGGCCCAAAACTCGCCAGTGTCGCCCGGGGGCCCGGCCTGTCCGCGCTATGCGGACAGCTGCCGGGAGAAGAGCCAGGAGGCCGGCGTGGGACGTCGCGACCAGGGCTGGGATGGAGAAAGCCCCGGGTAAGTTCAAATTTTATTTTTAATCAGAGCTCGGAGTCCCTTTAAGCTTCATGGCACATTGATTTTCTGTTGGGGTTCCTTCCCTTAGCCTTTGAAATTCTACTTCCACCACAGGGCAGCTGTGCTAGATTTGGCTGACCATGGGTTACCCTAGTACTTGCCATATCTAGTCAGCATTCTTTTTTCCACCACTCAAAGAGGCTTCTGATGGGAGAATGGCAACTCCACACTTTGCTTTAGCCATCGGGTTCCCAGGTTCCTGTAAGGCATTCATGACTACCATAGTGGCACAGGGCCAACAAAGTGTCCACCATACTTCACTCCAAGAGCCAATTAGTGTTGGGTGAACAGTGTTCGCCACTGTTCGGGTTCTGCAGAACATCACCCTGTTCGGGTGATGTTCGAGTTCGGCCGAACACCTAATGGTGTTCGGCCAAACTGTTCGGGTTCGCCCGAACTGCTCAATGGCCGGCCGAACAGGGGCCCTGTTTGGCCAAATACGGCCCCCCTATGGGGTTGCAGGCATAAGGGGGGAGCATGCCCCGATCGCGGGGGGGGGGGGGGGCGGAAATTCCCCCCACCCCCTCCGCTAGCGTTCCCCCCTCTGCCAGCTTCCCCATAAAAAAAGTTTAATGCAAGTTAAATAGTGCCGGTGGCTGGCAGTGGAGTGAGGAGGAGGAGGAGGAGTCCGAGTAGGAGACGCGTTGAGGCCGGGCAGCGGGCGGTTCAGCGGTAGTACCCTTGTGGTACTTCCGCCCTTTCTCTGACCTCACGTCCTCTACGTGATGACGCATACGAGGGTGCGCGTGACGCGTACCCTCGTATGCAGAGGACGTGAGGTCAGAGAAAGGGCGGAAGTACCACAAGGGTACTACCGCTGAACCGCCCACTGCCTGGCCTCAACGCGTCACTCTCCTACTCAGACTCCTCCTCCTCACTCCACTGCCAGCCACCGGTACTATTTAACTTGCATTAAACTTTTTTTATGGGGAAGCGGGCAGAGGGGGGAGCGCTAGCGGAGGGGGTGGGGGGAATTTCCGCCCCCCCCGCAATCGGGGCATGCTCCCCCCTTATGCCTGTGACCCCATAGGGCCCCAAAATGGGCATGTTTGGGGGTCCCATTGACTTCCATTGAGTTCGAACATCTGGCCCATGTTCGGCCTGTTCGGCCCGAACCCGAACATCCAGGTGTTCGCCCAACACTAGAGCCAATCCCTTACTTGATGTTGCCTAGGTCCCACCATTAGTGTTGGGCGAACACCTGGTTGTTCGGGTTCGGGCCGAACATGGGCCAGATGTTCGGCATGTTCGGCCCGAACCCCGAACTCAATGGAAGTCAATGGGGACCCGAACATGCCGCAATACGGCCCCCCTATGGGGGGCCGTATTGCGGCATGTTCGGGCGAACAGGGCCCTGTTCGGCCGAACAGGGGCCCTGTTCGGCCCTGTTCGGCGGGCATTGAATAGTTCGGGCGAACCCGAACTAAAAAGGCTGAACATCATCAGGTGTTCGGCCGAACTCGAACATCGCCCGAACAGGGTGATGTTCTGCAGAACCCGAACAGTGGCGAACACTGTTGGCCCAACACTACCCACCATGAGGAGGTTGTGAGTTTGGAACTTATATGAAGATGGTATTAATAAATTAGACATGTGGTAAGCTTTGGTACATGGGGGTCATAAATGTGTAGGCTAACAGTTTTCTTCAGTCATTTTGAATCTGCCCCATGGCTACTACTTTTATTAGCGATATTCTGGCCTAGTTTATTTGACTAAGGCTCTCTATTAATCCAATCCAATCCACCTTATGTTTGTTTTCAAGAGACAAAATATGAAATCAAATAATAATCACCATGGCTTGAGAATGTTAGTAAGCAAAATTAGATAATACATGTTTTTAAAGAGGAACTCCAGTGAAAATAATGTAGTAAAAAAAGTGCTTCATTTTTTACCATCATTATATATAAATGATTTAGTCAGTGTTTGCTCATTGTAAAATCTTTCCTCTCCCTGATGTACATTCTGACATGTATTACTTGGTGACATTGTTACTGTGGGCAGGTTATGTAGCTGCTCCTAGCTGTTTTGGCTGTTAGAGACAGCTGTTACAGCTAATTCCTGTCTGTGAACATTGTTACATTGTGGCATGTTTGCCCAGAGTACCGCGGTACTCAGAGCTTCTTGTGGAAGGGGTTTCAGCACAAAATCAGTCATACAGCGCCCCCTGATGGTCTGTTTGTGAAAATCATTATATTTCTCATGTAAAAGGGGATATCAGCTACCGATTGGGAAAAAGTTCAATTCTAGGTTGGAGTTTCTCTTTAAGGTTATATAGTAAACTAAACCCTACAGATTCTCGTTTAGAATCAGGCATTTTTATGTACACTCATGAATAGTTTTTTTTTTTTTTGCTCCCGAATAATTTATACAGCCCTGATTTTTTTTTTAAGTGATAATTATTTCCTATTCAAAGTAAAAGTAAAACTAATTGACATTTACAACATATTTTGTTTGAGTCCTTTTCCACCTTGATGCTTAATGGATTTGTCTGCAGTTACAAAATGATAGGAATTATATCTGGCATGAAAAATTTTAGATTTTTTTTTTTTTACACAGTATTTCTCTTTCTGCTAGAAAAGGTCAGTGACATTTTTCTGCTGTTTAAATTACTGAGGAAGAATGTGATCTATTATAGCTAACACAAGTACAATAATTTCCATAACAGCATAGGTATGATTGTGAAATCAAACTCTCGCAAGTTGAAAAGTGGCCTGCGTCCAGAATTATCCAATGCAAGTGAAAATTGCTTTTCATGCTGTAGTTTGCCTTGTTTTCTACTGATGAAGTACTAGCTCATCCAATCATATGCCTGGAAGACAGCCAATTTAAAATCAGCACACAAATTTTATATTGTTTCAGTTGGTTTACTGCATCAAGCTTAATGGGGATAGTTTTATTGCAGATGTTGGTTCGTACCATGTAAAATCATGCTGACACATTAGTAAAAATGAATAGAAATATAATATTAAAGGGTATTTTTATTTTCAGCTTAACTGTAATTTGGGAGCTGCTTCCAATTCATCTTGCATTAAAATTATGAACGTCTACTCATATTTTTGGTGACAACCCAGAATTCAAAAGACCTCTACTAAAAATGTGCAAAGAGAGATTGTCAAAATTATTTCAAAGATTCCATGTTAAAAGTTTTTTTTTTATATCACCATTAATGCAAACAAATCAGGGTGCATACAGGTAATACATTTATGCAACACTGTGCACAAAAGGAGAAGAACCTCTGCTATTTTATTTCCTAACACTAACCACCCCCCGCCTACGCCTAACACTAACGTCCCACTATCTACTCCCAACACTAACCACCCCTAAAGCAAGTAATTAAAGAGAAACTGTAACCAAGAATTTAACTTTATACCAATCAGTAGCGAATACCCCCTTTCCTATGAAAAATCTATTCATTTTTTCAGACAGATCATTAGGGGGCTCTGTATGGCTGATTCTTGGGTGAAACCCCTCCCACAGGGTGATGACAGTGCATCACAGCTCTGAGGTCCTGACATCACACTGTGGGAGCCTTGTTGCATCGTGGGAAATAACAGCTGTTTCCAACTGCCCAAAAAGCAAACAGAATCTCCTTCCAGTGACATCATCTGCCAGCAGTAAAAATGTCACCATGTGATAAATGTTTGAATGTAAATCAGGGTGAGGAAAGATTTTACAATGAGTAAACACGGACTAAATCATTTATACATAATTATTTTAAGAAATTAGCGCTTTTTTATCACATTATTTTCACTGGAGTTCCTCTTTAACTGGCTTAACTAGGTCAGTAATTAAAAAGCCCAGAGTTAAGCTACAATGTAGCTGAACCCCGGTGGGTTACTGCTCCCAGCTAGCAGCTACATAGCCACTTGCAATCTCATACTCATTGCCATCTCTGCAGAGTTCCACTACATAGTAGAAGAACTCCACTCCACCTCTATTTAGCTTGGGCACCTTAGGCATCTGCTGTATTTTTTGAACAAGACTAAGTCCAGTACTGTTATTTAGGTCAGGCAGCCCACTATTTATTTCAGGCGCCTTCAGCACCCAAATTTACATCTATAGCTGTTATGTCAATCTCTTAACCACTTGAGGACCACAGTGGTAAACCCCCTAAAGACCAGGATATTTTTATCAAAATTGGCCACTGCAGCTTTAAGGCCAAGCTGCAGGGCCGCACAACACAGCACACAAGTGATCCCCCCTCCCCCCCCCCCCCCCCACCAACAGAGCTATCTGTTGGTGTGGTCTGATCGCCCCCCCCCCCCCATGTTTTTGTTAATATATACAGTTATGTTAATATTTTTGTATTTTTTTTACTATTTTATAATTTTTTTTTCATCCCTCCCACCCCCAGCCAGCCAATAATGGCGATAGGCTGTCATTAGAGATGGCCCAAATGGTTTGCCGGCGAACGGGAACCGGCGACCTTCCGGGGTTCGCGATCGCGGAGAACCACAAACGTTTTCGGAAGTTTGATTTGCCCCATAGTACATCAGGCTACACTCCCTCCTGGAGCCATCATCACAGGGCTCAGTAGTGTGACAAAATTTTTGTGTGTCTGCCTCAGATTAGAGCAATGCCATCTGTACTCTCTGCCACTGAAAATTGAGCCGTAGAAAGACCAAGACCCCGCGTAGGGACAACTACCTTACGAAGGCACATGATTACAAAGCACAAACTGCAATGGGATGACCACCTGAGGAAAAGCAGCACACAAAAGTAAAGCCACACACCGCAGTGGAAGATACCAGGCCGTAATTATTTCTCAAAAAAAGTGATACCTAAACTGTACCGTGGTGTTAAAAGGCAAATGGTGACATCTCTGGCACACAGCGTTGGGTCAAGGATCCATCTGACCATGGATGCCTGGTCTGCAAAGCACGGTCAGGCCTGCCCGAAGACTAAGTCAGTCCCTACACATAGCATCTCTGCCTGCATGCCGTGTGACTGCCTGCCTCAAGACTAAGTCGGTCCCCACACAGCATCTCTGCCTGCAGGCCCCTTGACTGCCTTCTCTGCCACCACCAACAGGGTCCAGGACTCCAGGAGGATTCCTTAACAATTCAGGCTGCTAGCAGCTGCCGCTATAATAATTTTTCTGGTGCGTACATGCTTGCCTAATTTTTCTGCCTGCACTGCAGCTGCAACAACAAAACAAAAGGCATGTACATGTGTCAATTCCCCTTCCTGATTTTTACCTTGCCATGGTGAAGGGGCTTGCGTATCACAATGAAGCAATGACCATCGGCTATATGAGTGTGTTGGGGTTGGGGGCACACCTGAAGATTGATAATAAGGTTGTTGCTTCGTTGTGGACAGACCAAATGCGATCATCTGGACACTCAGTCACTGTTGTTCTGTCATTGAGCTACCTCAGCCCGGCGACCATATGGGCTTGAAAACCGCCATTGCCTGCACTCTGGCCATGGTGCGCACCAGTCCAGCACGGTCGTCACAACACAAACAGCTCTTTGCAGTGCGTTACACAGTGAGTTTGGTCTGCCAGTGTGAAGCAGTACACTAATTACACTCCCTGATTGATGTATATGTTACGGCCAGAACCCGAAGGTTGGCCACTTCTAGTTCTGGCCGGCCACTTAGGGTTCTGGCCGGCCAATGTGCGCTGCGGCCAATGTGAGAAATGGAATAATTCCTGTAACGTTAATGTATCTTCTGGCCGCAGCGCAGCGGGCAAATGTCTCACATCTTAGTTAATATAATAAAATTAAGCCGGCGGCAATGTAACAGATGAAGCCACCGGCTTTTGCTCTGCCTCTCTCTCCTCCCCCGCCTCTCTCTCCTTCTCTTATGGCCAGCCGGGGGGGGGGGGGGAGGAGACACGCGTGTCCCCCAGGGTCGTTCGTCACGGCAGGAGAGCAGAGCGGGGAGGCTGCAGACATTGCTTTTGCCAGCACCCGCTCTGCAAGAACGGCAGGATTCCCTGCCGTGACAAACGACTCTGGGAGGACACGTGTGTGCCCCCCCTCCCCCCGGCTGGCCATAAGAGAAGGAGAGAGAGGCGGAAGAGAGAGAGGCAGAGAAAAAGCCGGCGGCTACATCTGTTACATTGCCGCTGGCTTAATTTCATTAAATTAACTAAGATGTGATACATTTGCCCGCTGCGCTGCGGCCAGGAGATACATAACATTACAGGAATTATTCCATTTCTCACATTGGCCGCAGCGCAGCGGCCAGCTCGCTCATTGGCCGGCCAGAACCCGAAGTTGCCGGCCAGAACTAGAAGTGGCCAAACTTCGGGTTCTGGCCGTAACATATACACATGCATGATGTTTTAAAGCACTTTAGGACTCCAATTTAGCATGCAATGTGATTTCTGCCCGTAAAACGCTGCTTTGCGTCAAATCCAGATTTTTCCCCGGGACTTTTGGCCTGTATCCCACTCATCCATGCAAAAATTTCAGATGTTATACCCCTTGAAACATCTTTTCCATCACTTTTGTGGCCAGCATAAATGTTTCTAGTTTTCAAAGTTCGTCTCCACATTGAAGTATATTGCGGTTAGCAGAAGTTTGCATGTTCGCGAACGTTTGCGGAGGTTCACGAACCAAAAATCAGAGGTTTGGGCCATCTCTAGCTCTCATAGGCTTCTGCCTATGAGAGGTGATGGCTCTCATGTGCCCAGGGGGAACAGCCGTGTCACACAACTGTCCCCAGTACAGCGCTGCTGCTGATCGCATCGCTGTACATTTAAATAGACAGCAATCGCCGCTCGGAGACTGAAGGCGGGGCGGAGCTGCGCCCCCCGAGCAGGAAATGCGCACGCACCCTGCGCACGATCTCTTGCAAACTGCTGCCCCAGGACTTTACGCCGATCGGCGTTAGGCGGTCCTGGGGCTGCCGCCGCGGCCACGTCCATTGGTGTGACGTGGTTGGCAAGCAGGTAACATGGGTGCCTATGGTGGCACCCAAATTTCCACAGCACCTTTGGTGCCCAAATTATTTCATAGTTGTGTTTTCTTATTTTTCATCAAAGAGTATTCGTGCTGTTTAAAAGTAATAGATTAAAATACTCAGAGGTCCAATACAAATAAAAAGTGTTCAATGGAATTATAAAAGTTTTTTCTTATACACATGTTGATCTATTGATCCATCCATCTAAACATCCATCTGTCCATCCCTCCATATCTATCTAAGGTTTGACAATACATAGAAAAGTTAAAATGCCCTGGCCTAATATGAGATTTTAAAAAAGACAACCTAACCTTCTAACATTAAAGTGTACTCGAGGCGACATGTGGAATGATGAGACAGACGTGTTTGTAATGTGCAAAAACCTATTAATAACCAGGCTATTTATCTTTTTTTTTATTCTGCTGCCTGAAAGAGTTCATTTCCAGGCTTGGAAGTGACAGCTTCTGTCTTGTCAGTACCTTGTATATACAGTTAACCTCAATCATAAGCAGATTACAGCCATAAAAGTTTTCCTGGCAGAATACAACTTCTGAGGTCAGGGGAGAGATAGAAAAAGGCCAATAGTTCATGTATTTTAACTCTGGGACACTTAATAGACTGCCATTGAGAAAAGACAATAAAACATTCAATCTACTTTGTGACTGTTTAAAAATAAAATAAAACCATAAAAAAAACATTTTTTTAAGAGTAAGGGGATAAATACAGTTGTTTATTTCATCAGTTTATTTTCACCACTAGTTCACTTTAACTGACACCTGAAATGAGAAGGATATGTAGGCTGCCATATTTATTTACTTTTGAACAACTCCACTAACTTGGCGTCCTGCTGATCTTTCATTCATCAGTAGTGTCTAAAACACCCACCTGTGTGACTTGATTAGTTGTATGCAACTAATCAAGTCACACTTCAGTCAAACACTTGATCTTCATGCTTGTTCAGGGTCCATGGCTTAAAGTGTACCAGAGATGACAAAAAATATACATACCTGGGGCTTCTTCCAGCCCCCTTTAGGTTAATTGGTCCCTCACCATCCTCTGCTGCTTGGATCTTCCACTATGGGTCCCAGTAATTCGTCTAGTCGGACGTCCCTGGTGCCCTCCCCCGTCGTGCTCCCATGTCCTGGAGTGTGGTGCACCTGCACAGTATTACTGCAGTCGTACTGCACAGGCATAGAACGCTCCCAGTGATGGAAGCATGACGGGATGCGCACTATGCCCCGACTATTTACCGGGACCCATAGCAGAAGATCCAGGCAGCGGAAGAGGACTGTGAGGGACCGATTAGCCTGCAATTGCTGGAGGAAGCTCCAGGTATGGATTTTTTTAAATCAATATCTCAGGTTTACTTTAAAGAGAATCTGTACTGTCCGATTTGTACAATAAAAAACATACCAATCAATTATCTGTGATCTCCTGAATCCATCTTTGCCGTCCCTGCCGCTCCCCGTTGCAATCCTGGCTTTTAATCCCCAGTTTTAGGCAGTGTTTACAAACAAAAAACATGGCTGCTAACCAGGAAGTTTTATAT